>NW_007235877.1:0-678 GCF_000164805.1 Carlito syrichta | reverse complement strand
TTCCCCCCCCTTTTTTTTTTTTTTTTTTTTGAGTCGGGTCTCACTCTGTCACCCAGGCTGAAGTGCAATGGCACGATCACAGCTCACCACAGCCTCCAACTCCTGGGCTCAGACGATTCTCCCACAGCCTCATGCCTCAGACTCTTGAGCAGCTGGAAATACATGTGCGCACCACCCCAGTTTTGTTTTGGTTTTTTTGTACACAGGATCTCCCTATGTTGCCCAGGCGGGTCTCGCTATGCTGCCCAGGCTGGTCTCACACTCCTGAGCTCAAGCGATTCTCCCGCCAAGGCTTCCAAAGCTCTGGGATTACAGGCATGAGCCACTGCACCCAGGTCAACAATCATTAATTCTTATCCATAGCTAACCTCTCCACCTGTCATCTTAAATCTGCCCCTAGGGTCTTCCTTTGACTTCTCCCTATCAATTATCCTCTCTCTTTCAATTCTTTACTCTCTGACTCTCCACTTACCCTCCCATATTTGAACAGCCCATCACCCTTCTAATATCTGAATATATCCCATCTGCCTCCCCATATTTTAACATCCTTCCTTCAACTCTGAATCCCCCTTAAGTTACCTCAACACATTTCATTCACGACTTATCATCCCTCTACTTGGAACACTCCCCCCAGAAGTTATCAGTGATCTGAAAACTGTTCTCCCTTTCTTCAGCACT
>NW_007235876.1:0-821 GCF_000164805.1 Carlito syrichta | reverse complement strand
CAGCAGGTTTTTAACTTTGCTTGAGTCCTATTACCCTTTGTTCTCTGGACCAAAACTAATGATTGCACCACATTGTGTTATTTATTAACCCAAGTGTCTTCCAACATTCAAATTTGAGTTTCCTCTTTAACAAAACTAGGATAATCTAAGGATTTCTTTTAATGTCCTTCAAAGATAATTTGGCAATCAACTTTATTTTTGAAAGTGTTTTGATTACTCCCAAATGAGGTAAATGGATAATTAAAAAATAAATAAATAAACGGTGCAGTGTTAGACTCAGTAGGTTGTACTGTACACTGTTTGAAAGGATGAATCCATGTGCCATCTATTGGCTGCAAATGAAGGAAAAATCTGGTTAGTTTATTTCATTTTGTTCTCATTATGTTTTAAAGAAGTCCTGCTATCTACTTTGGCAACCTCTTACATAGAGTGAAGCTACACAGATAATTTAGAAACCTGAAGCTGCTTAACATCAAGTAGTATTGTGGGGGAATTTGTCTCTCTCTGATGAAAGCACTGACTACTATTGGACAACACGTCTCTGAGATAGGAAGAGAAAAACTACATTTTAATTTTCTTGTTGCTAAAAGTGCTTCATTTTGTGAACACCATCAAATAATCATAACATTCTAGCCCTAGGATGCAAACTATGCTTCCATAAAGGTCAATGTTCTATCTACATAGCTTCCATGAGGAGAAAGACGTTCTCTTTGTCTCATCTCAAAAATTGACCTAGCAAATTTGTTTGGTGATTCACATATTTTAAGCCCTGAAAGAATGCAATGTGTACTCTTAAATACTGTTTACTTATGTAAATTAAT
>NW_007235875.1:0-740 GCF_000164805.1 Carlito syrichta | reverse complement strand
CCTGTGTCAGAGAAGTGTTGCCCAGGGGTAATCAGGGCTTTCATCAGAGAGTGTCAGTGATACCAACAATCCTACATTGATGCAAATCTCCTAAAGTCTCCAAAATTATCTTTGTGACTTCACTCTAGGTAAAATTTGACAAAGCAGATATCAGGATTTCTTTAAAACATAGCAAGCAAAAGATAAAATGAAGGGTTTTCTTTCATATGCCACAGACAGGTGGCAGATGAATCCAACCATTCAAGCAGATCACAATATACCCATGTGAGTGAAACACCAAACATATTTATTTATTTGAAAATAAGTAAAAAAAAGAAAAGTTCACAAAGAAAGGAGATTTCCAATTTGCCTTTGGAGGAAGCTGAAAGAAAACCCTAAATGTCCTGAATGAGAGAAAATATCAATCATGCATGTAGAAAGATTCACTGTAATACAAAATGAAAAATACTGTAATCATTTGTGTCAGGTCAGTTCAAGGAACAAAGTGTAATGGGACTCCAGTGAAGTCACAACCATCTCCGGAGTTCCCTTTCTATAAAAGTGCTTTGTTGAGAAATAGGGAACATTACACATAAGGAAAGATACCAGAATTCTAATTACTTCTTTGCTTAATAGGTGGTTATTTGCTCATTATCTCAGAGGCACCCCAGCATAGTCAAAAATCGACTGTGGACTTTCTTGCCAGTAACATTCTTTGCTGGGCAACATAAAATATTAGGTTAAGGAGAAACATCTGCGTG
>NW_007235874.1:0-1462 GCF_000164805.1 Carlito syrichta | reverse complement strand
GGTGATGGATTGCCTGAGCCCGCGGGTTCAAGACCCGCCTGGGCAGCGAGACCTCATCTCTACAATAAATCAAAAAATCAACTGGGCGTGGTAGCGCGTGCCTGTAATTCTGGCTACTTGGAAGGCTGAGGTGGAAGGATCACCAGAGCCCAGCAGGTCGAGGCTGCGGTGGCCGGGAGCAGCCACTGTACTCCAGTCTGGGCGACAGAGTGAGACTCCAACTAAAAAAATAAATAAATAAATAAATAAATAAATGTGCAAAAGACAATCGCATTTCTTTACACCAATAATAACCAAACAGAAACCCAAATAAAAACCACAATTCCACTCACAATAGCCACCAAAAAAATGAAATACCTTGACATCTTCCTAACCAGAGACCTGAAAGACCTTTACAATGAAAACTACAAAACTCTGCTCAAAGAAACCAAAGATGACACAAACAAGTGGAAAAATATCCCATGCTCATGGATTGGAAGAATTAACATTGTGAAGATGTCCATCTTACCTAAGGCAATCTACAGATTCAGTGCAATACCTAACAAATTACCCGCAACATTCATCTCAGACCTAGAAAAATCAACACAGGAATTCATATGGAAATGCAAACAACCAAGAATAGTCAGAACAATCCTCAGCAAAAAAAACATAATAGGTGATATCACATTACCAGACTTCAAACTTTATTATAAAGCTACAGTCATCAAAACAGCTTGGTATTGGTACAGAGCAAGCATATAGATCAATGGAATAGAATTGAGATTCCAGAAGTAAAACCTCAATTTCTCAACCAACTCATCTTTGACAAAGCCTTCGTTTCCTACCACTGGGGAGCAGAGAACCTACTCAGTAAAGGGTGCTGGGAAAACTGGTTGACCACATGCAGAAGACTGAAACAGGATCCCTATCTATCCCCCCACACAAAAATTAACTCTAAATGGATCAGAGACCTAAATGTAAAACCTCAAGCCATAAGAACCTTAGAAAATGAAGGACATACCCTCATGGAAATTGGAACTGGCTTCCAGTTTCTGAACAAAATTCGAAATCCACAGGCCATAAGAGATAAGATACACAAGTGGGACCTCATTTAACTGACAATCTTATGCAAAGCCAAAGAAACCATCAAGAGAGCAGGGAGACAGCCTACAGACTGGGAAAAAGTATTTGCCAACTCTAGGTCTGACAAAGGCTTAACATCTTGGATCTACAAGGAGCTCAAATGTGCTGAAAAGAAAAAGACAAACAACCCCATTATAAAGTGGGCAAAAGATATGAACGGACACTTCACGAAGGAAGACATCCGAGCAGCCAACAGACACATGAAGAAATGTTCAACCTCACTAATCACCAGGGAGATGCAAATCAAAACCACACTGAGATACCACCTAGCTCCAGTCAGAATGGCAATTATCAATAACTCAAAAAATGACA
Organism: Carlito syrichta; assembly: GCF_000164805.1. Classification (NCBI taxonomy): domain Eukaryota; kingdom Metazoa; phylum Chordata; class Mammalia; order Primates; family Tarsiidae; genus Carlito; species Carlito syrichta. Next base: position 28 of record NW_007235874.1, on the reverse strand, counting down.
GTTGCTGGAGAGGGTGTGGTGAAAAGAA
>NW_007235873.1:0-666 GCF_000164805.1 Carlito syrichta | reverse complement strand
GATGTGGTCAGACCTCATCTCAGCGAGAGGTAACAAAATCGAGCCAGGCATGGTGACCCCCAGAGTCGTGGCTGCTCAGGGCCTGGGACAGAAGAACCACTGAGCCAGCAGAGTGAGGCCCCGGGATACACGTCATGCCTCCATACCTCAGTCCGGCCAACAGAGATGCCTCCCAAGTGTGTCACGATGGGCATCCATGGCTTCCCAGAGAAAGATCTGCGTTGTCAGGGGATGATGGAGTGATCAGGAGAGGAAGGGGCCCTCCCCCTGAACATGGCAGATAGGGTACCAGAACACGGACTGGCTGCAGCATTGCCGGACTGCCTTGATAGCTCTGTGCCCTACAACCACCCTAACTCAGAGCCGTCTGTTCCATGATCTCACATGTGTCTTTCCCATGTGGCATAAAGGTGGAGTGTGGAGGCAAGTCTTCTGGGACTCATTGCCAAATATGTGGGATGGACGTGCCCGGTGGCCACCTCTGAAACATCCCACAAACAAAAGACGGGAAAGTGCCTTTTCCTTTCCCATCCCTGAGGGTGACTGTTCGCACTGGGTGGCAGGGTTGGTGGGGGTATCAGTGGTGGTTATTATTATTATTTGGAGTTGGAGGCCTGTGCCACCACACCCGGCTAGTATTTGGATATATTTTTGATGGCTGATTCG
>NW_007235872.1:0-500 GCF_000164805.1 Carlito syrichta | reverse complement strand
CCGAAATGATCTCTGTCTGTTCATGATGATCCCAACTCCATACACAAATGGATGGTCTTCGTTTTTTCCTTTTTAACTTTTTTCTTTTAGTCAAAGTCTCATTCCATTGCCCAAGATGGAGGGCAGTGTCTCGGTCCCAGCCACCACGGCCTTGGCCCATTGGACTCCCTCTAACCTTTCCATGACCTTCAGAAGAACCAGAACTAGAGTCGAGCACCACCACACACAGCTCATTTCGGATGGGTGGTAGAGGCAAGTTCTCACTGAGGTGCCTGGGTGGGTCTCAGCCTGTGGGCTCTAGCTGGCCTCTGGAATCTGCCTCACAAACAGCTGGGATGACCAGGCTGAGTCCTGAACCTGGCCACGAACCTTCATCGAAAATGAACCAGAAGGCCTGGTGTGATGGCCCATGCCTGGAATCTTAGTGCTCTGGGAGGCCAAGGCGGGTGTATGGCTGCTGACCAGAAGCCCAAAGTCAGCCTGGGCCACACAGGGAGACC
>NW_007235871.1:0-782 GCF_000164805.1 Carlito syrichta | reverse complement strand
AGGGTGTCTATCAGGCACTGAGCAATTCCAGGGAGTTTGGCAATGCTGCTGCCAGCCCAGGGTCTGGTCGCCATGTCTTCCACCATCATGCGTGGGGAGGTCCACTAACCTGTGTCAATCACTCCATCGTCCCCTTCCCATGAGGATCTTTCCCTGGGGTACTGTGGACGCCCATCGTGATGCATGAAGGAGGCATCATTTGTGTTGCCGGAGTCTCCATCTGCAGGACTGGGGCATGGCAGCACGATCATGGCTCCTGGGGCTTTGACCTGCGGGGCTTAAGTGGTAATCCAGCCTCGGACCCTGAGCAGTCAGGACTCTGTGGGTCATCACCTCTGACCCGATTTGGGGGACCTCTAGCCGAGAGGAGCTCTGGTCATGTCTTCCTAGCTGTTCTCAGATCACTGGGCTCTGGCAGGCTCCTGCCTCAACCTCCCAGGCTGTTGGGCTGACAGCCATGAGCCATGGTGCCCAGCCTGGACTTATATGTTCTGTCAGCAGGGGTGACACAAAGAAATGCCACGGGATGGAGGGCATCACATCCCATGTAGCCAGAACCACGGGTGACACCATGCGCGATCCTGGGGAGCATCCATGTTCTGGGGAGCAACATGGTCTCGCTATGTGGCCAGGCTGGTCTCAAACTGCTGGTCTCCAGCTGTCCCCCTCCTCAGTCTTCCAAAGCCACAGCCTGATTGCCTGCCAATGCACCATCTTTCAGGCACTCAAGGCCCAAGGCTGAGGCTCCTTCCCAATTGATCTATGTCCACAATTATCTCAAG
>NW_007235870.1:0-663 GCF_000164805.1 Carlito syrichta | reverse complement strand
TCACCCGTGGTTCTGGCTACATGGATGTGATGCCCTCCATCCCGTGGCATTTCTTTGTGTCACCCGTGCTGAAAGAACACATGAGTCCAGGCTGGGCACCATGGCTCATGGCTGTCAGCCCAACAGCCTGGGAGGTTGAGGCAGGAACCTGCCAGAGCCCAGTGATCTGAGAACAGCTAGGAAGACATGACCAGAGCTCGTCTCGGCTAGACGTCCCCCAAATCGGGTCAGAGGTGATGACCCAAGGAGTCCTGACTGCTCAGGGTCCGAGGCTGGATTACCACTTAAGCACCGCAGGTCAAAGCCCCAGGGGCCATGATCGTGCTGCCATGCCCCAGCCCTGCAGATGGAGACTCCGGCAACACAAATAATGCCTCCTTCTTGCATCACGATGGGCGTCCACAGTACCCCAGGGAAAGATCCTCATGGGAAGGGGACGATGGAGTGATTGACACAGGTTAGTGGACCTCCCCACGCATGATGGTGGAAGACATGGCGACCAGACCCTGGGCTGGCAGCAGCATTGCCAAACTCCCTGGATTGCTCAGTGCCTGATAGACACCCTAGGTCGGGGCCGTCTGTTCCTTGAGCTCACACTTGTCTTTCCTGTGGGGCACAAATGTGGAGGGTGGATGCAGTTCTTCTGGGGCGTGTGACTGAAGG
>NW_007235869.1:0-1081 GCF_000164805.1 Carlito syrichta | reverse complement strand
TTCGGGAACTCTTGACCAAAGACTGGGCCTCTTCCAAAATGATCTCTGTCTTTTAATGATGATTTCAAATCCATACAAAAATGGATGCTCTTCTTTATTTCCTTTTTCCTTTTTATCTTTGAGTAAGAGTCTCACTCAATTTCCCAGGCTGGAGGGCAGTGGCTCGCTTTCGGCGACCACAGCTTTGACCCTCTGGGCTCCCACGATCTTTTCCCCAGTCATTCAAGGAGCCAGAATGACAGGGACATGCCACCATGCCTGGCTCATTTGGTATGGAGGGTAGAGATGAGTGTCACCAAGATGTCCGAACAGGTCTTGTCCCACAGGTTCAGGCTGGCCGCTGGTCTTGGCCTCCCAAACTGCTAGGATGATGTGGTTGAGCCCCAGAACACGGCCACAGTCCTTTGTCTAAAACGAACTAGAAGGCCTTGCACAGCCACCCACATTTGGAACCCCATTGCTCTAGGAGGCCGAGGAAGGAGATTGGCGAAGCCCAAGAGCACAAGGCCCACCTGGGTCATGCAGGGAGACCCCATTTCCACATTCATCCAAACAGTGGGTATAGGGTAGAGGCACCCATCATTCAGGCCACTCTGGAGACTGAGGCAGGAGGATCACTAGAACCCACGATTTCGTGGCTGGTGGTGATCGACGGTCGTGTCTTCTGTCCCCAGCTTGGGCCACAGAGCCAGACGCTGTCTCCAAAAACAGAATTGTAAACAGATTCTCAACTGCACAGGATGTGAACACAGGATGACTGGATTTAGAACCAGGAAAAATGGGATCGGGGAGAAGAAATGTCCCTAGGTGAGGGATGTGTCCCTGGCCTTTCTTAGCAGAAGGTCCTTTTTCCGAGTTGGAAGGTTGACCTGTCTGGGTTACATTTCACACCTTAGATAAGAGAGCCATCAGGAAAATGGCCAGGGAGTCTTGGAAACTCCCAAACCATGTGGGGCCTGCCATTTGGGGGAGGTTGAGGTTGGGGATCCTTCACATGTGGGGGTGGCAGTGGTGAAGTACTGAGTGCAGAAGTTTTGCAGGAGAATGAATTTCTTTCCTTCCTTCCTTTCTTTCATTTCTT
>NW_007235868.1:0-2367 GCF_000164805.1 Carlito syrichta | reverse complement strand
AAAAATATAATTTGATTTTTAAAAAATCTCTTCTCATGTAATTTCTCAGGAACATGCGTATTGTGTGAAATGAGAGGCATATCTTTTTAATTTGGTAATGAGAGAGCTTAATTGCAAATATTTTGGATTTTAAAAAGTTCAGATGTGGTGGCATGAAATTCATATCCAGACATCATACTTAAGTTCTGTTTCATTACCATTTTCTTTCAGTCTTGGTCAGCCTGAATGCATATCCCAATTGTGTAGGTTTACTGTTCATCCTCACTGTTTGCAGCTGAACAAGAGGAAATTATCTGAGGGGTAAATGAGATGTCTCAACAGCTGTGAGGTAATTTGTGTCTTCCCTTTCCTATAAACCAGGGAAGAAAATACAAGGAGAGTGCCCGGGGCCTACAGGGCAGCATCTGGAGCCTCCAGGGTGACTCAAGCAGTTTTGGTGGGAGAAGATCCAGTTGGAATTTCACAAAACTACCAGTTGTTACACTCAGCTAGCTGTGTGTGTGAGTGTGTGCGTGCGCGCGCGCGCGCGCGCGCGCGCGTGTGTGTGTGTGTGTGTGTGTGTGTGTGTGTGTATGTGTGTATACAGTCCCTGGGGTGGCTGCTCTGGTACTTAAGACAACACAGAAAAGAAGTACTGAGTAAGAGGAAGATTCTCAGGTGGGTGACCTGCAAGTCTGGTGTCTTGGTAGGAAAGTCTGTGGGTGGGACAGAAGCCGCCAGCTATGATCCTGCTGCCGGGGAGGAGCCTCTCTTTGTTCTCCCCTGGACCTTGGGGCCACATCCTATGGGGGTCTTTCTCTTGGTTTCCAAAGGAGGAGATCCCTTGCTCAAGATTACGGGAACTCAGAGATTAGCTCTCTCTACTCGATGCTTTCCCCAGCCACATTCACAGGCCTAATGACAGAGATGATCATGGAATCAAATAAATTCAGAAACTTTAGGTAAGCAAAGTTAAGAAGGTTCTGAGAAGTCCTGCAGTAGAGAAACGTATCTTTGTTTCTATTTTTTTCAAGAAGCATCTCTTCTACTAGGTACTTATCAGAACGTGCTTCAGAAAAGGTTATTGGAGTCATTCTCTCCAGAAGGTGCAGAAAGCAGACTGGTTAAACAGTCTTCTGTGATAGGGATGCTTCATTCTCTGAACTCCTCTTGGGATATTTGTATATGCATTGGAAAAGTTTGTCAGTCAGAATGGCTTTCTTTTTTTTTTTTTTTTTTGAGTTGGAGTCTCACTCTGTTGCCCAGACTGGAGTGCAGTGGGCGATCCTTCCACCTCAGTCTTCCAAGTAGCTGGAATTACAGGCATGTGCTACCATTCCTGGCTGATTTTTTGATTTATTGTAGAGATGAGGTCTCGCTGCCCAGGTGGGTCTCGAGCCCACGGGCTCAGGCACTCCACTCACCTCAGCCTCCCAAAGGCACGGGATTACAGGCTGAGCCACCAAGCCCAGCTGGAATGGCTTTCTTAATTGAAGAATTTGGGACAGTGTGGAGAGACCTTTGGGGTAGCAGAATCCCCCTAAATCTGATGTGTAGCCAGTCTGTGTCAGTGGGTCTTTGAATTTTCAATAGAAACTTGAAGCAACTTTTTGCCCCACCTTGAACTGCCTATCACCGTTTTTCTAGTTGCCTTCAGCCTCTCCACTCTCTCCATTATTGACATGTTGCCCAGGGATGTAGGTTATCATTAGGTGACCTCAGGGAGGCCATCCTCTGGACAGGATATCCACCTCTTGAAGGTGAAGTAGGGGAAGAAGCCTCATGTACCTCTTCATGCTGAAATCCCACAAGAGGCCCTGGGTACTCTCAAACCTCTCTGAGGGAAGTGCCAAGTCCTATTTCTTTTGTCTTCCCCATAGGCTTCTAACAGGATCACTCATGAATTGTCCTTTATTTCTGCCATTTTTGAAGCTCTGTGACACCAGAGGGCGTTGACATTTTCTGTTTCTATTCCTGTCATATTAAAAAAATGAGATGAAAAATGCACATCTTAATACTATGACTTTGAGGGGACACTTTGCTTTTTCCTATTAGTAATACTTAATCATCATGCTTCTCCCAAGTGTAAAAAGTTCTGAAAAATGTATTCCTTGGATGGCTGTCTGATTCTTAGCAACAAATCTACACCACAGAAGGAAACGTGACTCCTTGGATATAGTTATCCCTCTCCATAGTCCCTAATAAACATGTGTTTACCACAGCATAAAGCATACAAGAAGAAATGTGAGTATAAAGAAAACACAAACACAAGTATATTTGAATTCTTCAGTGCATAGCACAATAAATTGATGAAAAATCAGTAGTTGCATAAAGGATTTTAATAATATGTTACATATAAATACCACATGTGCAAATGTGTCTGTCTAG
>NW_007235867.1:2371-2895 GCF_000164805.1 Carlito syrichta | reverse complement strand
CTCTGGACTCCTCTTGGGATATTTGTATATGCATTGGAAAAGTTTGTCAGCCAGAATGGCTTTCTTTTTTTTTTTGAGTTGGAGTCTCACTCTGTCGCCCAGACTGGAGTGCAGTGGGCGATCCTTCCACCTCAGCCTTCCAAGTAGCTAGAATTACAGGCATGTGCTACCATTCCTGGCTGATTTTTTGATTTATTGTAGAGATGAGGTCTTGCTGCCCAGGTGGGTCTCGAACCCACGGGCTCAGGCAATCCACTCACCTCAGCCTCCCAAAGGCGCGGGATTACAGGCTGAGCCACCAAGCCCAGCTGGAATGGCTTTCTTAATTGAAGAATTTGGGACAGTGTGGAGAGACCTTTGGGGTAGCAGAATCCCCCTAAATCTGATGCATAGCCAGTCTGTGTCAGTGGGTCTTTGAATTTTCAATAGAACCTTGAAGCAACTTTTTGCCCCACCTTGAACTGCCTATCACCGCTTTTTCTAGTTGCCTTCGGCCTCTCTGCCTTATTGCCATGTTGCCCAGG
>NW_007235867.1:0-1007 GCF_000164805.1 Carlito syrichta | reverse complement strand
CCTCAGGTTGGTTTCCAGGTTATGTCCTTTCAACTTGAACATATTAGGCCCAGGTTGAGGTTTCTAAGAGCAATGCATAGTCGCCTCACTTAGGTCCTGAAACATTTCCATTTTATACTCAGACATTTGCTTAATTTGTTTGCCATTTTCCACATAGCCATTCTCCATTTACCATAGATTTCAGGGATGTTTGCCATAAGGAGTCTATAGGTTGCCATTCTTCTGCTAGATTCTTTTTTTTCCTGCCAGATAACCTACCATTAGTACATTTATAAGGAGACCAGACTAGATCTCTAGAATTCTTTTCTTCCTGGGGGTACCATTCTTGTTACTGCATATAAAGGGAGTAAGTGAATTGCATAGCTGCTGTTTTGTTTGTTTGTTTGTTTGTTTTGTTTTGTTTTGTTTGAGTTGGAGTCCCACTCAGTCGCCCAGACTGGAGTGCAGTGGCCGCTTCCGGCCACCACAGTCTCGCCTGCTGGGCTCCAGTGATCCTTCCACCTCAGTCTTCCGAGTAGCCAGAATTACAGGCATGTGCTACCAGACCCGGCTGATTTTTTGATTTTTATTGTAGAGATGAGATCTCGCTGCCCAGGTGGGTCTCGAACCTGCGGGCTCAGGCAATCCACTCACCTCAGCCTCCCAAAGGCGCGGGATTACAGGCTGAGCTACCAAGCCCGGCTTTAGTGCTGTTTTAACTATTCATATATCACAAATCATACTGCTTACACATTCAAATTCTAGTTCTGAATGCACAATATTTAATAAATATGTGTTGAATTAGCATGAAGGTAAAATTCTATTGAGATTGCATGAAAATCACTGTGTTAATATGGAAATTCATTCCTAAAAATTGCCACATACACGTTTGTAGAAACCAAAGTTAATTAAGAATATTCCTCTCCTTCCCCTTTTTGGTTTACATATCAAAATTTTATTGTATTTAAACAAGTCTTTCACAGTTGAAGATTTCAATATTGCCAGTTTGTGATTTTTTTTTTAATTAT
>NW_007235866.1:0-765 GCF_000164805.1 Carlito syrichta | reverse complement strand
TATTCTTCAGCAACCCTCTGGTCATCTTGATAGTGATAACTGATAATGTGCACCTACAAGACCATTGGTTACCTCGGGAGAACAAAGGGGAGATTCTAGGGCCTAAAGAATCTTCACGCCATGTTTGTGTGTAACTCTTCTCTTACGAGGCTCGTCACAATGCTAAAATTTCCGTTTGTCTGTCTATTCAGATAAGGGACTGGTGTTTTGAGATTACCAAATATTTATTACATACTTTTAAGGGTCATGAGGAATCATGGAATACAAGGCCCTAGGAAACATTGGGCCATCTGTCTATTTGTATACACAGTATGGGTTTGTACATCACAAGGGAAAATCAGGGCATCTTTCTGAGAACGAAAGGGAAATCGGGTTTGAGGAGTTCTCATTAACTGGAATCTACAGTGCCTCTTGATAAGGCTTAATCCGGAAACTGGGCTTCTGGGTCCCTACATTTTTCAGAGCTACTTACTCCCTGGATACCTTAAATGTGTCATTACAGACCTACAGGAATATTCTGGTCCCCTTGTTTGTTGGAATCAAGGATCTGTTCCTACAAATCCTTTTGTGTCCTAGGAATATCTTTGACCATAATCCTGTTCCCCAGAACCAAATGTCATATTGTTACAAAATCCCTCAAATCAGGTGACCTCAAACTACAAAAAATTCTTGTTGGCGGTCAGGTCAGAATTGGGATGTTGGGTTTTGAAGAATCCACATTTTGGGGAGGTCTTGTTAAGGGGGACCAGGAATCTTGGATCCAGT
>NW_007235865.1:0-598 GCF_000164805.1 Carlito syrichta | reverse complement strand
CCAAATAGGAAACAGCTCAGAAAAAATGTGGGGACGTCGAAGCCCAGAGTTTTGTAGAACTTAGCAAGACATCTTGTACATTTTTGGAATTGAGGACTCATGGAAAGACAATTCTATATTTTTCCTTAGAAATAGCCCCTGTAGGTTCCTGCATATGAGTTCGCCCATTCCCCAGATTCCTGCTTCGAAATCCTGATTCTTGTTTAACCCTTATCAAGATGCCGAGTAGATTTTAGGCATTGAGGCCAAGGGAAAACCAGATTCCTTATTCTTTCTTAGCAAGAGACTGTGTGGTTTCCTGTGTATGAAGACTCCCAATACCCAGATTCCTGCTATGAAAAATTGATTCTTTTTAGCCCTTAGCAAGTCACCCTGTAGATATTTAGGATTGATCATATATTAACCCTGATTCCTTATTTGTCCTTAGCAAGAGGCTGTGAATTTTCCTGTATATGAGGACTCCCATTCCCCGGAATTGTGCGTCAAATCCCTGATACATTTTTTATCCCTTAGTAAGACTCCTTGTAGTTTTTTGGGATGTGAGAACTTGTATAACCCAGATTACTTATTCTTCTGTAGCAGGAGACCATGTAGGTTA
>NW_007235864.1:0-738 GCF_000164805.1 Carlito syrichta | reverse complement strand
CAACTTGAAATCCCCAAGCCACAGCCTGATTGTCTGCCGATCCACCATCTTTCTGGAACTCTAGTCCCAAGGCTGGGCCTCATTCCAAATGATCTCTGTCTGTTCACGATGATCCCAACTCCATAAACAAATGGATGCTCTTATTTTTTTCCTTTTTTCCTTTCTTTATTTGAGTCAGAGCCTCCCTTCATTGCTCAGGCTGGAGGGCGGTGGCCATCACAGCATCATCCCACCACACTCTGGCTAGGCTTTCCAAGATGCCACAACTTCAGGTGTGCACCACCACCCCCGGTTCATTTGGGATGGAGGGTAGAGACAAGGTCTCGCCAAGGTGCCTGGGCATGTCTTGAACCCTGGACCCATGGTGGCCACTGGCCTCAGCCTCCCAAAGTGCAGGGATGATGAGGTGGAACCCCCGAGCCTGGACCCGATTTTCTATCAAAAAAGAACCAGAAGGCCTGTCGCGACCACCCACACCTGGAATCCCAGTGTTCTGGGTGGCCAAGGCGGGAGGATGGCTGGAGCCCAGGAGCCCAAGGCCAGACAGGACCATGCAGGGAGACCCAATTTTCGAACCCATCCAAACAGGGGGTCTGAGGCCGAGATGCTATCATCTTGGACACTCCATTGGCTGAGGTGGGAGGATCGCTGGAGCCCGTGATTTCGAGGCTGGTGGTGAATGATGGTCCTGTCCATGGGCCCCAACCTGGGCCACAGAGCCAGACCCTGTCTCCAAAA
>NW_007235863.1:0-4713 GCF_000164805.1 Carlito syrichta | reverse complement strand
GACCCTCTCTGTGATGACTGCCCCAGTCACTAGCACTCTCTGTGATGGCTGGCACAGTGACTGGCCTTCCTCTGTGTTGGCTGTTCCAGTGATGATAACTCCTCTCTAATGTGTGCCAGAGTGATTGTGCCTCCTCTGTTATCGGTGTCATAATGACTGACTCTATTGTGTGATGGGTGCCTCAGTGACCAGCCCTCATCCATGATCGGTAATACAAGGTCTGGTCTCCCTCTGTGATGGCTGATCTGGTACATGGCCCTCTTCCATAAAGAGATTTCCAATGACTGACCCTCCTGTGTGATGGACATTCTAGCGACTGTCCTCCTCTGTGATGGATGCCCCAATTACTGTCTCTCCCCTGAGGAAGCTGCCCCAGTGACTGGCCCTCCTATGTGATGGGTGACCCAGTGATTGTGCTTCTATAGTAAGGGATGTCCCAGTTAATGGTCCTCCTCTGTACCCCAGTGACTGGATCTTTTCCTGTTCCATGCCTCAGTGACTGATCCCTTCTTCTTGATGGATGCCCCAGTGACCATGCATCCTCTGTGATGGGAGCCTAGTGATAGGCCTCTTCTGTAATTGGTGTGCTCCTCCTAATGTGTACCACCATGACTGGCCATCCTCTGAGATTGGTGCCTCAGTGATTCATCTTCCTACTGCTGGGTGCCTCAGTGACTAATGCTCCAGTGTGATTGATGTCCCATTGACTGGCTTTCCTCTGTGATGGGTGCCTCAACACCTGACCCATCTCTGTGATGGGTGCCTCAGTGATTAACATTCCTTTGCGATGGGTTAAAAAGTGACAGTCTCACCTCTGTGATAGATGTGTTACTATCTGGGCATTCTCCAAAATTGGTGCCCCATTGAGTAACTCTCCTCTGTGATGGGTGTCCCGGTTTCTGGTTCTTTTCCACACTGCATGCCACAGAGAATGGTCTTCCTCTAGAATGGGTGTCCCAACTGCTTGGCCTCATCTGTAAGCAGTGCCTAATTTATTGTAGCTCTTCTGTGATGGATTTTCTATCTACTGAGCTTTCTCTATGATGGGTGCCTCAGTGACTGGACCACCTGTGTGATGGGTGTACTAGTGAATTTTCTTCCCTTGAAAAGTGTAATGCAGTGACTGGGCCCTGTTTTTGTTGTGTACTTCAGTGACAGGACATCCTTTGTGATTGTTGTCCCATTGATTGAATGATCTAGTTGATAGGTGCCTCAGTGACTGTCACTCTTTTGTGATGGGTGCCTCAATAATTTGCTGTCTGTAGTTGATGAACCAATGACTGACTCTCCTCTGTGATGGGTGTCTGGTGACTGACATTCTTTCATAATGGGCTCCCCACTGACTGAACCTCCTCTAGGTTGGGTGCCACACTTACTGGGACTACTCTGTGATGTGTGCCTCGTTGATTGGTCCTCTTCTGTGATAGGTAACTCAGAGATTTGCCTTCCTCTGTGATGGGATCTCAGTGACTGTCTCTCTTCTCTTTTGGGTGTCCCAGTGACTGTATCACCTCAATGATGTATGGCCCAGTGACTGATGCACCTCTGTGATGAGTGCCTCAGTGACTGGCTTGCTTCTGTGATGACTGCACCAGGGATGCTATTTACTCTGTGATAGATGATCAATTGATGGTCCCTCCTTTGGGAAGGAACAATGACTGGGCATCTTCTATAATGGGTGCTCCAGTGACTAACCATTTTCCGTGATGTGTTCTGTAGTGACTGACTCTCCTCTGTGATAACTGCCACTCAACATAATTAGAATCCCAATGACTGTCTATCTTCTGTGATATGCACTCAGTGACTAGCCCTTCTCTTTGATGGTGCCCTGGGGACTGACCTTCCTCTGTGATGACTGTCACAGTGATTGGCTGTCTTTCATAATGGGAACTCGAGTGACTGGATCTCCTCTGTGATGGGTGCATCAGTGACTACCCCTTCACAGTGACGGCTGCCCTAGTGACTGGTCCTCCTCCATAATGGGAACTCCAGTGACCCATTGTCCTCTGTAATGGATACTTCAGTGACTAGCCCTCCTCTGTGTTTAGTCTTCAGTTACTAGCTCTCCTCTGTGATTCCCCACTGACTGGGTCTCCTCTTTAAGAGATACCACACTGACTGTCCTCCTCTCTATTCAGTCCTCTACTCCCTGGGCCTCCTTCATAATGGGTTCCCCGGTGACTCTCTCATCTGTGATGGGTGTCCCAGGACTTGCCCTCTTCTGTGACGGGTACTTCAGTTACTGGGAAGTCCCCACTCATGTGTGTCTCAGAAACTGAGGCTCCTCTGTGATGGGTACCCCCATTGACTAGCCATCCTATGTGATGGGTGTCCCAATGCCTGAAGCTTCTCTGTAATGAGTACCCCATTTACAGCCTTCCTCTGTGATTGGTACCACAGTTGACAGGCTTGGCCTGTAAGGGGTGCCCCAGTGACTGACCCTCTTTTGTGATTTGTGCCCCATTCACTGGCCTTCTCTCTAATGGGTGCCCCAGAGAGTGACTTTCCTCAGCAATGGATGCCTCAGTGATTGAACCTCCGCTGTGATGGGTGCTTTACTGACTCTCCTCTCTGATAGCTTTACCAGTGATTGGTTGCTGTTTGATGGATGTGCCACCCTGATATGTTTATTCAAACTCTTACCTACAGCCAAGCTTCACAGATAATGTTGAAACTTTTAGCAGGGTAACATCAATGGAGCTTTTAGGTGACTTAGTCACTCTCTAATGAATGCACTAATAACCATTGGGCAGCACTTCTCTGAGACTGGAAAAGAAAAACTACATGTTAGCCGGGCTCGGTGGCTCAGCCTGTAATCCCGCACCTTTGGGAGGCTGAGGTGAGTGGATTGCCTGAGCCCACGGATTCGAGACCCGCCTGCACAGCGAGACCTCATCTCTACAATAAATCAAAAAAAATAGCCAGGCGTGGTAGTGCATGCCTGTAATTCCGTCTACTCGGAAGGCTGAGGTGGAAGGATCGCTGGAGCCCAGCTGTGGTGGCCGGGAGTGACCACTGCACTCCAGTCTGGGTGACAGAGTGAGAATCCAACTCAAAAAACAAAACAAAACAAAACTACATTTTACCTTATGTGTTGCTGAAATTCTTCCTTCTGTGACTCCCAAGGAAAAAAATTATAACGTTTTAGCCATAGGATACAAATCATGTTTTCATAAGAGTCTGTGTTCGTTCATTAGAGTTTTCATAGAGAAAATGACTTCTCTTTGTACTTTTACAAAAAGTGACTTAGCAATTTTTTAAAAATTTAACATATTGCAGTGCTTGGAAAAATGCAATGTATATACTTTAGTACTATGATCTTGCCTAAATTACTTCCACAGATAAATCATCTAGAGCCATAAGCTGCACTTAGAATAAAGAACATGAACTTTTAGGTATTCATGGAGCCTTAAGTCTATCTTTGTTCCTTCTGAATTTGTCACCTATGATCTAAATTCATCCTCCTCAGGTAATTTAGAAACAGCCTCCAGTGAAATCCAAAGCTAGGTAATACATATGTGCTTCTCCTTAAGCCTAATGATCTCTAATGCCCAGTGAAGCACCATTTTGACAAGGGAACACCATAGAAGATTTTTGATGTTATTGGACTCCCACCATGCTCTGTTCCCTGAACTGGCACAAATACTCAAACTACATTCTGCTATTTATTAGGCAAACTGTCTTCCAATATGCACGTTTACATTTTAGTTTTAAAATCACCAGGAATGTTAAAGTATTTTTTCAACTCCCTTCAATTATAATTTGTCAATCTCCATTCATTGTGAAAGTGTTTTACTTACATCCAAATACATTAAAAGAAAAATAAATAATTAAATAGTGTCATGTAAAATACTGGGTATGCTACAAAATGTTTGGTTTTATTTATCTGCTACCTATTGGCGGTAAGTGAAGAAAAGTACTGGTAAGTCTAGTTTTTTCTTGCTATGCTTTAAAGAAATTCTGATATCTGCTTTGTCAAATTCTTACCTGTGGTGAAGCTACAAAGATTATGTGGAAGGTTTTAGGAGGACAGAATCACTCTCTGATGAACACACCTTTGACCACTGGACAACAATTATTTGGGACAGAAGAAAGAAAACTACATTTCAACATGTTTGTTGCTAACAGTGCTTCAATAAACCCTATAAAATAATCACAATACTCTAACATAAGAAAAAACGTTTGCATTTGGGACTGTGTTCTCTCCTCACAGCTTCCATAGGGAAGACCTTCTCTTTATACTTTAAAAAAAGTGACCTAGCAACTTTGTTTGGTGTTTCATATATTTTAATCCCTGACACAATGCAATTCATCATCTTAAATACTACAGGTTTTCTAAAATTAATTAAATAATTGGCATAATTTAGAGTCTTAAGCCGCAGTTAGAGTAAAGGGCATGAGTTTTTAACTCTCCATGGAGTCTTAAGCCTGTCTTCACTCCTTCTAACTTTTTACCTTTAACCTATATTCAGCCTTCTGAGGTAATTGAAAAGAGCCTGTAATTTAGTTCAGAAGCAGGTATCACAAAAGTGTTTCTCCTTAAGCCTAATAATCTCTATTGCTCCGCAAAGCTTTCCTCTGGTTAATGAAGTTCATAACAGATTTTTTACTTTGTCAGACTTCCACCAAGATTTGGTCCCAGAATTGAAAGAAATTATCAAACCACATTTGTCTATTACACAAAGTGTCTTCTAACATGCACGTTTGTGTGTT
>NW_007235862.1:0-4842 GCF_000164805.1 Carlito syrichta | reverse complement strand
GACCCTCTCTGTGATGACTGCCCCAGTCACTAGCACTCTCTGTGATGGCTGGCACAGTGACTGGCCTTCCTCTGTGTTGGCTGTTCCAGTGATGATAACTCCTCTCTAATGTGTGCCAGAGTGATTGTGCCTCCTCTGTTATCGGTGTCATAATGACTGACTCTATTGTGTGATGGGTGCCTCAGTGACCAGCCCTCATCCATGATCGGTAATACAAGGTCTGGTCTCCCTCTGTGATGGCTGATCTGGTACATGGCCCTCTTCCATAAAGAGATTTCCAATGACTGACCCTCCTGTGTGATGGACATTCTAGCGACTGTCCTTCTCTGTGATGGATGCCCCAATTACTGTCTCTCCCCTGAGGAAGCTGCCCCAGTGACTGGCCCTCCTATGTGATGGGTGACCCGGTGATTGTGCTTCTATAGTAAGGGATGTCCCAGTTAATGGTCCTCCTCTGTACCCCAGTGACTGGATCTTTTCCTGTTCCATGCCTCAGTGACTGATCCCTTCTTCTTGATGGATGCCCCAGTGACCATGCATCCTCTGTGATGGGAGCCTAGTGATAGGCCTCTTCTGTAATTGGTGTGCTCCTCCTAATGTGTACCACCATGACTGGCCATCCTCTGAGATTGGTGCCTCAGTGATTCATCTTCCTACTGCTGGGTGCCTCAGTGACTAATGCTCCAGTGTGATTGATGTCCCATTGACTGGCTTTCCTCTGTGATGGGTGCCTCAACACCTGACCCATCTCTGTGATGGGTGCCTCAGTGATTAACATTTCCTTTTGCGATGGGTTAAAAAGTGACAGTCTCACCTCTGTGATAGATGTGTTACTATCTGGGCATTCTCCAAAATTGGTGCCCCATTGAGTAACTCTCTTCTGTGATGGGTGTCCCGGGTTTCTGGTTCTTTTCCACACTGCATGCCACAGAGAATGGTCTTCCTCTAGAATGGGTGTCCCAACTGCTTGGCCTCATCTGTAAGCAGTGCCTAATTTATTGTAGCTCTTCTGTGATGGATTTTCTATCTACTGAGCTTTCTCTATGATGGGTGCCTCAGTGACTGGACCACCTGTGTGATGGGTGTACTAGTGAATTTTCTTCCCTTGAAAAGTGTAATGCAGTGACTGGGCCCTGTTTTTGTTGTGTACTTCAGTGACAGGACATCCTTTGTGATTGTTGTCCCATTGATTGAATGATCTAGTTGATAGGTGCCTCAGTGACTGTCACTCTTTTGTGATGGGTGCCTCAATAATTTGCTGTCTGTAGTTGATGAACCAATGACTGACTCTCCTCTGTGATGGGTGTCTGGTGACTGACATTCTTTCATAATGGGCTCCCCACTGACTGAACCTCCTCTAGGTTGGGTGCCACACTTACTGGGACTACTCTGTGATGTGTGCCTCGTTGATTGGTCCTCTTCTGTGATAGGTAACTCAGAGATTTGCCTTCCTCTGTGATGGGATCTCAGTGACTGTCTCTCTTCTCTTTTGGGTGTCCCAGTGACTGTATCACCTCAATGATGTATGCCCCAGTGACTGATGCACCTCTGTGATGAGTGCCTCAGTGACTGGCTTGCTTCTGTGATGACTGCACCAGGGATGCTATTTACTCTGTGATAGATGATCAATTGATGGTCCCTCCTTTGGGAAGGGACAATGACTGGGCATCTTCCATAATGGGTGCTCCAGTGACTAACCATTTTCCGTGATGTGTTCTGTAGTGACTGACTCTCCTCTGTGATAACTGCCACTCAACATAATTGGAACCCCAATGACTGTCTATCTTCTGTGATATGCACTCAGTGACTAGCCCTTCTCTTTGATGGTGCCCCGGGGACTGACCTTCCTCTGTGATGACTGTCACAGTGATTGGCTGTCTTTCATAATGGGAACTCGAGTGACTGGATCTCCTCTGTGATGGGTGCATCAGTGACTACCCCTTCACAGTGACGGCTGCCCTAGTGACTGGTCCTCCTCCATAATGGGAACTCCAGTGACCCATTGTCCTCTGTAATGGATACTTCAGTGACTAGCCCTCCTCTGTGTTTAGTCTTCAGTTACTAGCTCTCCTCTGTGATTCCCCACTGACTGGGTCTCCTCTTTAAGAGATACCACACTGACTGTCCTCCTCTCTATTCAGTCCTCTACTCCCTGGGCCTCCTTCATAATGTGTTCCCCGGTGACTCTCTCATCTGTGATGGGTGTCCCAGGACTTGCCCTCTTCTGTGACGGGTACTTCAGTTACTGGGAAGTCCCCACTCATGTGTGTCTCAGAAACTGAGGCTCCTCTGTGATGGGTACCCCCATTGACTAGCCATCCTATGTGATGGGTGTCCCAATGCCTGAAGCTTCTCTGTAATGAGTACCCCATTTACAGCCTTCCTCTGTGATTGGTACCACAGTTGACAGGCTTGGCCTGTAAGGGGTGCCCCAGTGACTGACCCTCTTTTGTGATTTGTGCCCCATTCACTGGCCTTCTCTCTAATGGGTGCCCCAGAGAGTGACTTTCCTCAGCAATGGATGCCTCAGTGATTGAACCTCCGCTGTGATGGGTGCTTTACTGACTCTCCTCTCTGATAGCTTTACCAGTGATTGGTTGCTGTTTGATGGATGTGCCACCCTGATATGTTTATTCAAACTCTTACCTACAGCCAAGCTTCACAGATAATGTTGAAACTTTTAGCAGGGTAACATCAATGGAGCTTTTAGGTGACTTAGTCACTCTCTAATGAATGCACTAATAACCATTGGGCAGCACTTCTCTGAGACTGGAAAAGAAAAACTACATGTTAGCCGGGCTCGGTGGCTCAGCCTGTAATCCCGCGCCTTGGGAGGCTGAGGTGAGTGGATTGCCTGAGCCCACGGATTCGAGACCCGCCTGCACAGCGAGACCTCATCTCTACAATAAATCAAAAAAAATAGCCAGGCGTGGTAGTGCATGCCTGTAATTCCGTCTACTCGGAAGGCTGAGGTGGAAGGATCGCTGGAGCCCAGCTGTGGTGGCCGGGAGTGACCACTGCACTCCAGTCTGGGTGACAGAGTGAGAATCCAACTCAAAAAACAAAACAAAACAAAACTACATTTTACCTTATGTGTTGCTGAAATTCTTCCTTCTGTGACTCCCAAGGAAAAAAATTATAACGTTTTAGCCATAGGATACAAATCATGTTTTCATAAGAGTCTGTGTTCGTTCATTAGAGTTTTCATAGAGAAAATGACTTCTCTTTGTACTTTTACAAAAAGTGACTTAGCAATTTTTTAAAAATTTAACATATTGCAGTGCTTGGAAAAATGCAATGTATATACTTTAGTACTATGATCTTGCCTAAATTACTTCCACAGATAAATCATCTAGAGCCATAAGCTGCACTTAGAATAAAGAACATGAACTTTTAGGTATTCATGGAGCCTTAAGTCTATCTTTGTTCCTTCTGAATTTGTCACCTATGATCTAAATTCATCCTCCTCAGGTAATTTAGAAACAGCCTCCAGTGAAATCCAAAGCTAGGTAATACATATGTGCTTCTCCTTAAGCCTAATGATCTCTAATGCCCAGTGAAGCACCATTTTGACAAGGGAACACCATAGAAGATTTTTGATGTTATTGGACTCCCACCATGCTCTGTTCCCTGAACTGGCACAAATACTCAAACTACATTCTGCTATTTATTAGGCAAACTGTCTTCCAATATGCACGTTTACATTTTAGTTTTAAAATCACCAGGAATGTTAAAGTATTTTTTCAACTCCCTTCAATTATAATTTGTCAATCTCCATTCATTGTGAAAGTGTTTTACTTACATCCAAATACATTAAAAGAAAAATAAATAATTAAATAGTGTCATGTTAGAATAACTGGGTTATACTACAAAACGTTTGGTTTTATTTATCTGCTACTTATTGGCGGTAAGTGAAGAAAAGTACTGGTAAGTCTAGTTTTTTCTTGCTATGCTTTAAAGAAATTCTGATATCTGCTTTGTCAAATTCTTACCTGTGGTGAAGCTACAAAGATAATGTGGAAGGTTTTAGGAGGACAGAATCACTCTCTGATGAACACACTTTTGACCACTGGACAACAATTATTTGGGACAGAAGAAAGAAAACTGCATTTCAACATGTTTGTTGCTAACAGTGCTTCAATAAACCCTATAAAATAATCATAATACTCTAACATAAGAAAAAACATTTGCATTTGGAACTGTGTTCTCTCCTCACAGCTTCCATAGGGAAGACCTTCTCTTTATACTTTAACAAAAAGTGACCTAGCAACTTTGTTTGGTGTTTCATATATTTTAATCCCTGACACAATGCAATTCATCATCTTAAATACTACAGGTTTTCTAAAATTAATTAAATAATTGGCATAATTTAGAGTCTTAAGCCGCAGTTAGAGTAAAGGGCATGAGTTTTTAACTCTCCATGGAGTTTTAAGCCTGTCTTCGCTCCTTCTAACTTTTTACCTTTAACCTATATTCAGTCTTCTGAGGTAATTGAAAAGAGCCTGTAATTTAGTTCAGAAGCAGATATCACAAAAGTGTTTCTCCTTAAGCCTAATAATCTCTATCGCTCCGCAAAGCTTTCCTCTGGTTAATGAAGTTCATAACAGATTTTTTACTTTGTCAGACTTCCACCAGGATTTGGTCCCAGAATTGAAAGAAATTATCAAACCACATTTGTCTATTACACAAAGTGTCTTCTAACATGCACGTTTGTGTGTTCTCTAACTTATCTGGGAACATCTAAAGTTTTCTTACAGCTTCATTAAAATATATTTTGGCAACCTATGGGAAAGTGTTTTACAATTTCCAAGCACACAATTTAGAAAATAAATAAATAAATAA
>NW_007235861.1:0-3828 GCF_000164805.1 Carlito syrichta | reverse complement strand
CTCTTCTGTGATAGGTAACTCAGAAATTTGCCTTCCTCTGTGATGGGATCTCAGTGACTGTCTCTCTTCTCTTTTGGGTGTCCCAGTGACTGTATCACCTCAATGATGTATGCCCCAGTGACTGATGCACCTCTGTGATGAGTGCCTCAGTGACTGACTTGCTTCTGTGATGACTGCACCAGGGATGCTATTTACTCTGTGATAGATGATCAATTGATGGTCCCTCCTTTGGGAAGGGACAATGACTGGGCATCTTCCATAATGGGTGCTCCAGTGACTAACCATTTTCCGTGATGGGTTCTGTAGTGACTGACTCTCCTCTGTGATAACTGCCACTCAACATAATTGGAACCCCAATGACTGTCTATCTTCTGTGATATGCACTCAGTGACTAGCCCTTCTCTTTGATGGTGCCCCGGGGACTGACCTTCCTCTGTGATGACTGTCACAGTGATTGGCTGTCTTTCATAATGGGAACTCGAGTGACTGGATCTCCTCTGTGATGGGTGCATCAGTGACTACCCCTTCACAGTGACGGCTGCCCTAGTGACTGGTCCTCCTCCATAATGGGAACTCCAGTGACCCATTGTCCTCTGTAATGGATACTTCAGTGACTAGCCCTCCTCTGTGTTTAGTCTTCAGTTACTAGCTCTCCTCTGTGATTCCCCACTGACTGGGTCTCCTCTTTAAGAGATACCACACTGACTGTCCTCCTCTCTATTCAGTCCTCTACTCCCTGGGCCTCCTTCATAATGGGTTCCCCGGTGACTCTCTCATCTGTGATGGGTGTCCCAGGACTTGCCCTCTTCTGTGACGGGTACTTCAGTTACTGGGAAGTCCCCACTCATGTGTGTCTCAGAAACTGAGGCTCCTCTGTGATGGGTACCCCCATTGACTAGCCATCCTATGTGATGGGTGTCCCAATGCCTGAAGCTTCTCTGTAATGAGTACCCCATTTACAGCCTTCCTCTGTGATTGGTACCACAGTTGACAGGCTTGGCCTGTAAGGGGTGCCCCAGTGACTGACCCTCTTTTGTGATTTGTGCCCCATTCACTGGCCTTCTCTCTAATGGGTGCCCCAGAGAGTGACTTTCCTCAGCAATGGATGCCTCAGTGATTGAACCTCCGCTGTGATGGGTGCTTTACTGACTCTCCTCTCTGATAGCTTTACCAGTGATTGGTTGCTGTTTGATGGATGTGCCACCCTGATATGTTTATTCAAACTCTTACCTACAGCCAAGCTTCACAGATAATGTTGAAACTTTTAGCAGGGTAACATCAATGGAGCTTTTAGGTGACTTAGTCACTCTCTAATGAATGCACTAATAACCATTGGGCAGCACTTCTCTGAGACTGGAAAAGAAAAACTACATGTTAGCCGGGCTCGGTGGCTCAGCCTGTAATCCCGCGCCTTGGGAGGCTGAGGTGAGTGGATTGCCTGAGCCCACGGATTCGAGACCCGCCTGCACAGCGAGACCTCATCTCTACAATAAATCAAAAAAAATAGCCAGGCGTGGTAGTGCATGCCTGTAATTCCGTCTGCTCGGAAGACTGAGGTGGAAGGATCGCTGGAGCCCAGCTGTGGTGGCCGGGAGTGACCACTGCACTCCAGTCTGGGTGACAGAGTGAGAATCCAACTCAAAAAACAAAACAAAACAAAACTACATTTTACCTTATGTGTTGCTGAAATTCTTCCTTCTGTGACTCCCAAGGAAAAAAATTATAACGTTTTAGCCATAGGATACAAATCATGTTTTCATAAGAGTCTGTGTTCGTTCATTAGAGTTTTCATAGAGAAAATGACTTCTCTTTGTACTTTTACAAAAAGTGACTTAGCAATTTTTTAAAAATTTAACATATTGCAGTGCTTGGAAAAATGCAATGTATATACTTTAGTACTATGATCTTGCCTAAATTACTTCCACAGATAAATCATCTAGAGCCATAAGCTGCACTTAGAATAAAGAACATGAACTTTTAGGTATTCATGGAGCCTTAAGTCTATCTTTGTTCCTTCTGAATTTGTCACCTATGATCTAAATTCATCCTCCTCAGGTAATTTAGAAACAGCCTCCAGTGAAATCCAAAGCTAGGTAATACATATGTGCTTCTCCTTAAGCCTAATGATCTCTAATGCCCAGTGAAGCACCATTTTGACAAGGGAACACCATAGAAGATTTTTGATGTTATTGGACTCCCACCATGCTCTGTTCCCTGAACTGGCACAAATACTCAAACTACATTCTGCTATTTATTAGGCAAACTGTCTTCCAATATGCACGTTTACATTTTAGTTTTAAAATCACCAGGAATGTTAAAGTATTTTTTCAACTCCCTTCAATTATAATTTGTCAATCTCCATTCATTGTGAAAGTGTTTTACTTACATCCAAATACATTAAAAGAAAAATAAATAATTAAATAGTGTCATGTTAGAATAACTGGGTTATACTACAAAACGTTTGGTTTTATTTATCTGCTACTTATTGGCGGTAAGTGAAGAAAAGTACTGGTAAGTCTAGTTTTTTCTTGCTATGCTTTAAAGAAATTCTGATATCTGCTTTGTCAAATTCTTACCTGTGGTGAAGCTACAAAGATAATGTGGAAGGTTTTAGGAGGACAGAATCACTCTCTGATGAACACACTTTTGACCACTGGACAACAATTATTTGGGACAGAAGAAAGAAAACTACATTTCAACATGTTTGTTGCTAACAGTGCTTCAATAAACCCTATAAAATAATCATAATACTCTAACATAAGAAAAAACATTTGCATTTGGAACTGTGTTCTCTCCTCACAGCTTCCATAGGGAAGACCTTCTCTTTATACTTTAACAAAAAGTGACCTAGCAACTTTGTTTGGTGTTTCATATATTTTAATCCCTGACACAATGCAATTCATCATCTTAAATACTACAGGTTTTCTAAAATTAATTAAATAATTGGCATAATTTAGAGTCTTAAGCCGCAGTTAGAGTAAAGGGCATGAGTTTTTAACTCTCCATGGAGTTTTAAGCCTGTCTTCGCTCCTTCTAAACTTTTACCTTTAACCTATATTCAGTCTTCTGAGGTAATTGAAAAGAGCCTGTAATTTAGTTCAGAAGCAGATATCACAAAAAGTGTTTCTCCTTAAGCCTAATAATCTCTATCGCTCCGCGAAGCTTTCCTCTGGTTAATGAAGTTCATAACAGATTTTTTACTTTGTCAGACTTCCACCAGGATGTGGTCCCAGAATTGAAAGAAATTATCAAACCACATTTGTCTATTACACAAAGTGTCTTCTAACATGCACGTTTGTGTGTTCTCTAACTTATCTGGGAACATCTAAAGTTTTCTTACAGCTTCATTAAAATATATTTTGGCAACCTATGGGAAAGTGTTTTACAATTTCCAAGCACACAAATTTAGAAAATAAATAAATAAATAAATAGCATGTGCTAGATTCAGTAGGTTACACTGTAAACTGTTTGAATAGTTGGGTTCATGTCTCACCAATCAGTGACAAAATAAAACTTTGTTCATCTTTTTTCTCACTATGCTCTAAAACATTCTGACATCTGCATAGCCAAACATGAAGCTACAGTGAAGCTACGTATATAGTATGGAATCATTTAGCAAGGGAGTATCAACATATGCTTGTAGGCAGCTTTGCCACTCTCTGATGAAGGGACTGATTACCACTGGGCAGAACATCTCTAAGTCAGGAAGTAAAAAGAAATTGTTTTAAATTACTTGTTGCTAAAATGTTTCCTTTTGTGAACTCCATGAGATAAACATACACTATACCCATAAAATACAACCATGTTTCCCCATTTGACTGTTCTTTT
>NW_007235860.1:0-833 GCF_000164805.1 Carlito syrichta | reverse complement strand
CATTATGTGTTTTGCTGTACTCTAGGCAAAACAGAAAACAGTTTATCTTTAAAGCATGGCAAAAAATACACTAACAAGGGTTTATTTTCATTTCTGCTGACAAGTTGCAGAAGAAACCACCCATTTAAGCAGTCTGAAATATATCTTACTGAGTCTAGCACCACACACTTTTTGTATTTATTTGTCTATTCATGTATTTTGAAGTAAAACACTTATAAAAAAGTGATTGTCAATTTTCTTAGAAAGAAGTTGAAAAAAATACCTTAGATGACCCCAGTGATGTTAAAGAGAAAATAGAAATGTGTAGATTGGAAGACACTTGGTGTAATAAATAACAGTATGTGGAGGATTATTTGTGTCAGTTCAGTGAACAAAGCATGGCAGAAGATGTGCAACGTCATAAACTTTCTCTAGTATTCTCTAGGAAGAACAGTGCATCATTGGTCAATGGTGATCATCATGCTTAAGAAAATAAAACCTGTATGCTACCTATTTCTGGGCTTAATTACAGACTGTTTCCTAATTACCTCAAGAAGTTGGATCTTGGTTAAAAGTGAAAAATTCACAAGGAACAAAGATAGGCTCATGTCTCCATGAAGAGATAAAAACCAATGACTTTTACTCTAACTGCACATTAAAACCCTAGATAATTTTACATATGGAATTAATTAAGACAATAATATTATTCAAGACAACACATTTCAATATATGAAATCCCCAAAAAGTTGCAAAGTCAACTTTTGTAAAGGTGAAAAGAGAAATTCCTTCTCCTTATGGAACCTATGAGAAAAGAACAGTCAAATGGGGAAACATGGTTTGTATTTTATGGGTAT
>NW_007235859.1:0-866 GCF_000164805.1 Carlito syrichta | reverse complement strand
TCATTGGAGCCTGAGACCTTAGCATCTTGCTATTACACAGACACACACAAAAGCTGAAATATTTTAAATTTAGCAACTCTACAGTGGAAGACAAAGCTGGGAAAGTGAAAGACTGCATTAAAAACTGAGCAACGGCTTCAGCCTACTCCAAATAACATCTTCTTTAGTGGTCCATTGGGCATGCTGACAAGCATTGCTGGGTGGCAGAAAAGGATCCAGTCTCTTCTCCAGGACTAGCAAAGGGATTTGGTGCAATAGTGAACTTCCCATAAAACAGGATCCCCCAAGATAGCGCTCCCTCCACAAGTACAGTAGAATCTCTTCTTCTCAGCCCCTATAGCAAACTATTTGACTCCAGATAGCTTTATCTCAGAGGATAGAATTTTATGCTAATCTCATTAACTTCATGATCTGATGTATTTTGCTCCTACGGTTTAGGTTCCTACCCACCTTCCTGCCAACTGCTTTTGGTGGCCCCAGAGAACAGAAGAGTATAAAAACTCAAAAGAAGGTGACTTCTAAATCCCAGATAGTTGGTGCCACCTGATGTGAGAAGGACACAAGGTAGCAGCAGTCTCTAGCGGGCTTGTGGCAGATATGGGGTTTTGCAGACAGGCGAGATCCGGATAGATGTTTTCAGCTCTGAGCTCAGTAAATTCAGTGTCCTGGATGTTCCTTTCCTGTCCTTACCATTGCAACCTCTCCTGGGACAGCCAAGAGGTTCATTGTGACCAGCTTTCCATGCCTTACGGTCTTCTCTGAAAATGCTGGGGAAGTTATCATTTTCCCGGAGTACAGAGCACCTTGAGAGGAAGCATAGACTCGCCTGCTCTGGAACTAACACCTAAGACTCATGAGGAGACTTT
>NW_007235858.1:0-1054 GCF_000164805.1 Carlito syrichta | reverse complement strand
AAATAACATCTTCTTTAGTGGTCCATTGGGCATGCTGACAAGCATTGCTGGGTGGCAGAAAAGGATCCAGTCTCTTCTCCAGGACTAGCAAAGGGATTTGGTGCAATAGTGAACTTCCCATAAAACAGGATCCCCCAAGATAGCGCTCCCTCCACAAGTACAGTAGAATCTCTTCTTCTCAGCCCCTATAGCAAACTATTTGACTCCAGATAGCTTTATCTCAGATGATAGAATTTTATGCTAATCTCATTAACTTCATGATCTGATGTATTTTGCTCCTACGGTTTAGGTTCCTACCCACCTTCCTGCCAACTGCTTTTGGTGGCCCCAGAGAACAGAAGAGTATAAAAACTCAAAAGAAGGTGACTTCTAAATCCCAGATAGTTGGTGCCACCTGATGTGAGAAGGACACAAGGTAGCAGCAGTCTCCAGCGGGCTTGTGGCAGATATGGGGTTTTGCAGACAGGCGAGTCCGGATAGATGTTTTCAGCTCTGAGCTCAGTAAATTCAGTGTCCTGGATGTTCCTTTCCTGTCCTTACCATTGCAACCTCTCCTGGGACAGCCAAGAGGTTCATTGTGACCAGCTTTCCATGCCTTACGGTCTTCTCTGAAAATGCTGGGGAAGTTATCATTTTCCCGGAGTACAGAGCACCTTGAGAGGAAGCATAGACTCGCCTGCTCTGGAACTAACGCCTATGACTCATGAGGAGCCTTTTGTAATGAATGATGTGGCAACACTTCAGTGTAGGCGCCAATGTGATGAAAGTTTGCTTTAAAATTGTTTGCGCTTTTCTTTGTTTTGTTTTTTTCCCTTTCATTAATATTGTACACAACGTGAAATTTTTGTTCCCTGTGCCTCTGCAGTTGCTGTTGGGTAAGGACAGGAGCGGGGTGGCCATTTTTGGTTCCTGGACCAGCGAGACCATGATTCTTGGCTTTGCTCATTGCAGGGCCGAAGTGGTGTGTACTATGCGGAGGGGTTGTGGGAAAGTCAGCCAGGGGTCTTGCCAACCAGTGAAAATGCAACCTCTGGGTCTCTAGATAACCCGTGGA
>NW_007235857.1:0-1091 GCF_000164805.1 Carlito syrichta | reverse complement strand
TATTAAAATCTAACAGACATTCATAATTTAAAATAAAAGCACAACTCTCAACAACTTGAGAATAGAAGGAAATTTCCCCTACCAGATGGGGATTATTTACAAACACATATACATAATATCTTGTGTCATGGTGACAGATACAATGCTTTTTCCATAAAATCATAAACAAGGAGAAGTCCACTGGTTTTCTATTCCTCAAGGTACTGGATTTGTTTGCTAGTGCCATAAACCAAGTAAATGAACTAAATGTCATATAAATTGGAAATGAAATAAAACTGTCCATAATAGCAGAACATAAGTCTATGTAGAAAATCCTAGAGTCTAGAAGAAGACTTTCAGAGTTCATCAAGGTCATAGATAGAATGGCATAAACCTTCTTCAGAGGGAAGAAGTGCCAGGGTGATGGAACAGGCGGACTTCCTGGACTAAGTTCCCAGGGATGCTGCATTTCCACTGGTTATCTAGAGATCCAGAGGTTGCATTTTCACTGGTTGGCAAGACCCCTGGATGACTTTCCCACAACCCCTCCGCATAGTACACACCACTTCGGCCCTGCAACGAGCAAAGCCAAGAATCATGGTCCCGCTGGTCCAGGAACCAAAAATGGACACCCCACTCCTGTCCTTATCCAGCAGCAACTGCAGAGGCACAGGGAACAAAAATTTCACGTTGTGTACAATATTAATGAAAGGGAAAAAAAAACAACAAAGAAAAGCGCAAACAATTTTAAAGCAAAATTTCATCACATTGGAGCCAACACTGAAGTGTTGCCACATCATTCATTACAAAAGACTCCTCATGAGTCATAGGCGTTAGTTCCAGAGCAGGCGAGTCTGTGCTTCCTCTCAAGGTGCTCTGTACTCCGGGAAAATGATAACTTCCCCAGCATTTTCAGAGAAGACCGTAAGGCATGGAAAGCTGGTCACAATGAACCTCTTGGCTGTCCCAGGAGAGGTTGCAATGGTAAGGACAGGAAAGGAACATCCAGGACACTGAATTTACTGAGCTCAGAGCTGAAACATCTATCCGATCTCGCCTGTCTGCAAAACCCCATATCTGCCACAAGCCCGCTGGAGACTGCTGCTACCTTG
>NW_007235856.1:0-835 GCF_000164805.1 Carlito syrichta | reverse complement strand
TGCACTATGTTTAGAAGGTATTTTTGGGAGGGCACTAGGGTCTTGGTTTACAATTCCATAGGATCATTCTGGAGTGTTTCTATTGGAAGCCATGTGTCTGAGTTTCTAGGGAATGGGGAAACATCTCGTCGTTCTTCTGAGAATGAAACAGGAATCTCGGACACTATGTCCCCAGAAAGCTTCTACTCATGTTACCAATGTGGAACAAGGAAAACAGTTTGGGTATGACCAGCACACATCTGGCCAGTTGTTAATTTGTTCCTGGCTTAAGGTAGTTCTCATACCTAGAAGCCTACAGGAATTTTCTAAATGCTAATCAGTAATTTGGAATCCCATTCCCCACACTTTTCAGAACTAATTCCTGTATACGTACCACAAGTCTGTCATTACCGATTCCCGGGAAATTTCTGCTCAACTACTTAGTTGTAACAGAGAATCTGGCCATCTGACAGCCTTTTTTTTTGCCAGAGGCGGTAAGGCCAGATTCCACAACCCAAGGAATCATCTCGCCATTTTTCGTGTTATTTCTGGCTTCAGGTTTACCTCCTAATCCAGACACTACTGTTGGAATTTTAGATTGATATTCGTAACGTGGGATTAGGTGTGCCCAAATATTTAGGACGTATTCTTAAACGGGATCCAGCAATCTTGGATTCCAGGACCCTTCTGGCCTTTGGGGCTTATGAGTATTTGTATATAAGAGTTTGTACTTCCACATCGCCAGGTAACTTCAGGAAGTCTTACTAAGAACAAAGAGAATCTGGGTTACAGTGGTCGCCAATCCAACAATTCTACATGGACACATTATATGGGCTAATCTGGAATCTGGTTTTCT
>NW_007235855.1:0-728 GCF_000164805.1 Carlito syrichta | reverse complement strand
CCAAGTATTCAGGGTTCCCCTTAACAAGACATCGTAAAAATGTGGATTATCCTAACCCAATATCCCAATTCCCACCAGCCTGACCACAGGAAATTTAGGTATTTTGAGGCAACCTGAAGAGAGGGATTTTGTCGCAAAAGGCCAGTTGATACCTGGGGAACTGGATTATGGCCGAAGATGTTCATAAGAAACAAATGAAATTGTAATTCCAGATCCTCAATTACAATTATTGAAAGGACTGGAAATTTCTTGGATCTGTAATTAGAGATTTTAAGTATCCACGCAACAAGTAGCTCTGAGAAATGAAAGGACATACAAGCCCAGATTCCTCACTAAACCTTATCAAGAGGTCATATATATTTTGACGATTGAGGACCCCTGAACCCGAACTCTCTTCTCGTTCTCAGCAAGATGCCATGATTTTCCATGGTGTTCTGGATTCAAAAATTCTGTATGCAAATAGACAGATGCCCAGCAGTTTCCCAGCGACGTGGAATCCGTGATTCCTTGTTACCATTAAAAAAATGTACTACATGCTTAGCTACTTCAAAACCCCCAGGCTATATCAAACAGACGCACAAACGGACGTTTTAGGATTGCTGGGTACATCTTAAGAGAAGAGTTACACACACATATGGTGAGATGATGCCTTAGTCCTGTAGGCTGGCTTTAGTTGTGCCAAGAAACCCAATTGAATTGCACGAACTGGTTCTTGGTTACAACAATCG
>NW_007235854.1:0-6816 GCF_000164805.1 Carlito syrichta | reverse complement strand
CCAGCTATTTAAGTAAGCTAGTTAAGTCATCTGGATAGCCAGCTTCCTAGCTAGGTAGTGAGCTACTTAAGTCAGTTGTCTAGCCAGCTGGCAAGCTAATTAAGTCAGCTAGATAAGTCAGTTGGCTAGTCAGCTAGCTATTTAGGTAGAGAACTAGTTAAGTCAGCTGGTTAGTTAGCTTCCTAACTAGTTAATCCAGCTAGTTGTGTCAGTTTGCTAGCCACCTGGCTAGCAGGTTATGTCAACTAGTTATGTCAGTTGGCTTTCCAGTTTGGTAGTTAGGTAACAAGCTAGTTAAGTCAGCTGGTTAGCCAGCTGGTTAGCTATTGAAATCAGCTAGTATATTCAACTGGCTTCCCAGCAGACTAGCTAGGTAGCTAACTAGATAAGGCAGCTGACTAGACAGTTTCCTAGCTGGTTAAGTCAGCTAGTTAATTCAGCTGGCAAGGCAGCTGGCTTGTTAGTTAAGTCAGCAAGTTAAGTCAGCGAGCCAGGAGGTGGCTAGCTAGTTATGTCAGCTAGTTAAGTCAGCTGTCCTGGCAGCAGGCTTGCTAGGTAGCTAGCTATTTAAGTCATCTAGTTAAGTCAGGTGGTTAGCTAGGTATCTAGCTAGTTAAGGCAATTAGTTTAGTAAGCTGGCTAGCCAGCTACCTATCAGGGTACCTAGTTAGTTAAATCAGCTGGCTAGCAAGCTGGCTAGCTAGTTAAGTCACCTAGTTAAGTCAGTTCTCTGGCCAGAAGGTTAGATAGGTAGGTAGTTTAATCCGTTGTCAAGCCAGAGGGTGTTGTAGGTAGGTAGCTAGTTTAGTGTGCTGGGAAACCATCAGGATATCTAGTTATGTCAGATTTATAAGTCAGCTGGCTATCAAGCTGTCTAGCTAGATTGGTAGCTAGTTAACTCTGCTAGCTAGACAGCTGGCTACTTAGTAAAGTCAGCTAGTTAAGTAGCTGGCTAGGCTGCTGGCTATCTATGTAGCTAGTCAGTTAATTCAGTTTGCTAGCCAACTGGCCAGCTAGTAAAGTTATCTACTTTAGTCAGCTGGCTAACCACCTGGCTAGCTTCTTATGTCAGCTGGTGAAGTCAGTTGCCTTGCCAGCTGGCTAGCTAGTTAAAAATATGGTTACATCAGATGGGTAGCTAGCTGGCTCACTAGTTATTTCAGCTAGCTAAATCAGCTATCTAGATAGGTAGCTAGGCAATTATGCCAGCTGGCTAGACAGCTGGCTAACTAGTTAAGTCAGATAGTTAAGAGAGCTGGCTAACCAGCTAGCTAGCTAGGTACCTAGCTAGTTATGTCATCCGTCTAGCCAGCTGGCTAGCGAGTTCACTCACCTAGATAAATCAGGTGAGAGAGCAGCTGTCTAGCTACGTAGTTTGCTAGTTAAGTCAGCAGGTAGACAGCTGACTAGCTAGATAAGTCACCTAGTTAATTCAGCTTGATAGCCAGTTGGCTAGCTATGTAGCATGCTAGTTAATTCAACTGGCTAGAAAGCAGGCCAGCTAGTTAAGACAGCTAGTTAAGTCAGCTGGTTAGCAATCTTGCTGGCTAGGTTGTGCCCTATTTAAGTTTGTTGGCTAGCCAGCTGGCTAGCTAATTATGTCACCTAGTTAAGTCAGCTCACTATACAGGTGGCTAGAGAAGTACAGAGCTAATTAAGTCAGTTGCCTAGGCATCTGGATATCTAGTTAAGTCAGCTAGTTTAGTCACCTGGCTGGCCAGCTTCCTACCTCTTTAATCAACTAGTTAAGTCAGCTGGCTAACCAGCTGGCTAGCTAGTCAAGTCACCTCTTTACATCAGTTGGCTAGCCAGCCCGCTAGCTAGTTAAAAAGCTTGTTAAGTCAGATGGATAAATAGCTGGCTAGCTAGAGATTTCAGCTAGTAAAGTCAGCTGGCTTGCTAGATAGATAGCCAGTTAAATCAGCTAGTTATGTCAGCTAGCCAGCTATTTAAGTCATGTAGTTATGTGGACTAGCTAGCTAGACAGCTAGCTATGTTGCTAGCCAGATATTTCAGCGAGTAATTCAGCTGGCTAGCTGGGTATCTAGCTAGTTAAGTCAGTTAGTTAAGTCAGCTTGCTAGCTAGTTAAGTCAGCTAGTTAAGTGAGCTGGCTAGCCAGCTGCCTTGCTGGGTTGCTAGCTTGTTAATTCAGATGGCTAGCCAGCTGGCTAGCTAGTTAATTCACCTAGTTATGTAAGCTAGCTAGTCAGCTGGTTAGCTAATTAGCTAGGTAGCTAAGTCAGCTGGCAAGCCAGCAGGATATGTAGGTAGCTAGCTATATTAGTCAGCTGGCTAGCCACCTTGCTAGCTAGTCATGTCAGCTAGTTAAGGCAGCTGGCTAGCCAGCTGGCCATCTAGTTATTTCAGCTAGTTGAATCTGCCTGCTAGCCAGCTGGCTAGCTGGTTAAATCAGCTAGTTAATTCAATTGTCAAGTCAACTGGCTAGCTAGGTAGCTCGCTAGTTACACCAGCTGCCTAGCCAGCTGGATAGATTGTTAAGCCAGGCAGTTAAGTCAGCTGGCTTGCCACCTGGCTAGGAAGGTAGCTGGAAAATTAAGTCAGTTGGCTAGCTGGCTGCCTAGCTAGTTAATTCAGCGATTTAAGTGAGCTGGCTAACTGGCTGGTTAACTAGGGGGCTAGTTAGTTAAGCCAGCCGGCTAGCCGGATGGCTATATAGTTGTCAGCTAGTTAAGTCAGCTTGTAAGGCAGCAGGATAGCTAGATGCCTTTCAAGTTATGCTGATTGGTTAGCAGGCTGGTCAGTTAGGTGGCCCACTAGGTAAGCCAGCAGGCTATCCAGCTGATCAGCAGAGTGGCTGCCTAGTAAAGCCAGATGGCTAGCTGGGTAGACAACCAGTTAACTAGCTAGTTAAGTCAGCTGGTTAGGCAGCTATCCAGCCCAATTGCTAGTCAGGTATTTAAGTCAACTAGCTAGCCAGCCAGCTTGTCAAGTCAGCTAGAAAGTCAGCTAACCATTCAGCTAGCTAGTGAAGTCAGCTTGTAGTCAGCTTGCTAGTCTGCTAGCTAGTTAAGTCAGCTAGCTAGTCAGCTAGCATGTCAGCTAGATAAAGTCAGTTAGCCAGCTAACTAGCCAGATAGCTAGCTAGTTAAGTCAGCAAGCTAGAGAGTTACATAGTTTTTTTGCTAGCTAGTTATGTCAGCTAGATAGTCATCTAGCTAGTCAGCTGGCTAGTTAAGTCAGCAAGCAAATCAGCTAGTTACTTAGCTAACTAGTCGGCTAGCAACACAGCTATCTGGTCAGATAACTAGTGGGCTCGCTCGCTTTCCATCACATCAGCTAATTAGTCAGATCACTCAGCTGCAAACTGGTCAGCAAACTAACCTACTCGCTAGCCAGCCAGCAGGTCAACTAAATTGTCAGCTTGCTCACAGGCCAACAGGTCACCTAACTTGTTGGCTTGCTCACCAGTTGACTAGTTAAGTCACCTCATCAGTTGGCTTGCAAGCCGACTGAGTAGTTACGACAGCTCCCATACGGGTAACTTTCCAGCACACTAGTTAAGTCAGATCACCATTTTGTTCATTCGACGGCTGACTAGTTAACTCTTCTGACCATTCGGCTCACTCACTAGCCAATGAAAGTCAGCTGACCAGTCAGTTCACTCACTGGCTGACTAGTTAAATCAGCTGAACAGTCGGCTCAATCGCCAGGTGAATAGTTGTCAGATGGTCAGTCAGGTCACTCACCGGCCAATGAGTTAAGTCAGCTCACCTGTGGGCGAACTTGCCGGACTACTAGTTAAGGAAGCTAACAGGTCAGACGACTAGCAGGTCAACTATTTAAGTCTGCTTACCAATCCGTTGACTCTTCGGCCAACTTGTCAGCTGGCAAGTGAGGTCTGCTAACTTGTGGGCCAACTAGTTAGGTCAGCCAACTAGTCGACCAAGTATTCGGCCAACTAGTTAGGTCAGAACACTAGCCAGACAAATAGTTATCGAAGCAAACTTGTGGACCACCTCGTCAGTCAACTAATTAAAACAGCTAACTAGTCACACAACTAGTTGGCCAATTAGTTAAGCCATCAAACAAGTCGGCCGAGTAGTCACCCAATGTGTTAAACTAGATAAGTAGTCGGCCAAATCGTCAGCCAACAAATTAAGCCACCTAGCTAACTCGTTACCCAACTAATTAAGACATCTAGCTAACTCGTTTACCAAATAGTTAAAAAAATTAGCTAACTCATTAACCAACCATTAAGTAAGCTAGCTATCTCGTTAGCCAACTAAAGTCAGCTAGCTAAGTCAGCTAGCTAACTAGCTAGCTAGCTAAGTCACCAAACTAAGACAGCTAGCTCACTAGTTAGCTAACTATTAAGTCAGCTACTTAATCTGCAACCTAACTTGTTAACGAAATATTTAACTCAGCTAGCTATTTAGCCAGCTAAATATTTAGCTAATTATTTAATTGAGGTAGTTAAGTTGCTAGCTAACTAGTTATGTGAGCCAGTTAAGTCAGCTAGCTAAATAGTTAAGTCAGCTAGCTAAGTAAACAAGTTAAGTCAGCTTTCTAATTTCGTTAGCTGGTTAAGACAGCTAACTAGGTAATTAGCTAACAGGTTAAGTCAGCAGATGGAGTCAGGTAGTTAGCTAGTTAACTAACATGTTAAGTCAACTGGTTGAGTCAGCAGGCTAGCTAGTTAGCAAACGGATTGATACAGCTGTCTGAGTATGCTAGCTAGCTAGTTAGCTAACCAGTTAAGTCAACTGGATTAGTCAGCTACCTAGCTTGTTAGCTAATGACTTAAGTCAGCTGATTGACTCAGCTAGCTAGCTCATTAGCTAATGAGTTATGTCAGATGATTAAGTCAGCTAGCTAGCATGTTAGATAATGAGTAAGCTAACTATGTAGACATCTGGTTAAGTCAGTTAGCTAGCTAGGCAGCTAACTATTTAAGTCAGCTGGCTAGCTAGGTAATTTGCTAGCTAAGTCAGCTAGTTAAGTCAGCTGGCTAGCCAGCTGACTAGCTGGTAGTGAGCCAGTTAATTCAGTTGGCTAGCCAGCTGGCTAGAGTGTTAATTCACCTAATTAAGAGAGCTGGCAAACCAACTGGCATCATAGGTAGCTAGCTAGTTAAGTCAGCTGGATAACTACCTGGTTAGCAAGTTTAGTCAGCAAGTTAAGTAACCTGGCTGGACAGCTTCATAGCAGGATAGTTAGGTAGTTAAGTTAGCTTGCTAGCATGCCAGCTAGCTAGTTGTCACCTAGATAAGTCAACTCGCTTGCCAGCAAGATAGCTAGGTAGTTAGGCAGTTAAGTCAGCTGACAAGGCAGCAGGCTATGTAGATAGATATCTAGTTAAGTCAGCTGGCTAGCCATCAGGTGTCTAGTTATATCAGCTAGATAAGTCAGCTAGCTATTCACCTGTGTAGCTAGGTAGCTAGCTAGTTAAGTCTGCTGGCTAGCCAGCTGGCTACTTCGTTAAGTCAGCTAGTTAAGTCAGTTGGCTAGCCTGCAGGCTAGGTAGGTAGCTAGGCACTTAATTCAGCTGGATAGCTAGCTGGCTAGCTAGGTAATTCAGCTAGTTAAGTCAACTGGCATACCAGCATGATAGCTAGATAGCTAGTTAGTTATGTCAGCTGTCTATCCTGCTGGTTAGATAGTTAAATGACCAAGTTAAGTCAGCTGGATAGCCAGCAGTCTAGCTGGGTAGATTGCTTGTTAAGTCAGCTCGCTAGACAGCTTGCTAGGGAGATAAGTGATCTAGTTAATTCAGTTGGATTGTCAGCTGGCTAGGTATGAATGAAGCTAGTTAATTCAAAGGGGTAGAATGAAGCCCAGCTAGTTAAAACAACTAGTTAAATCAGCTGGTTATCCAGCTGACTAGCTAGGTAGTGATCTAGTTAAGTCAGTTGACTAGCCAGCTGGCTAGCTAATTAAGTCAGCTAGTTAAGAAAGCTGACTATCCAGATGGCTAGAGAGCTAGAGAGCTAGTTAAAGCAGTTTGATACCCAGCTGGATAACTAGTTAACCTAGCTAGTTAGTCACCTGACTGGCCAGCTGCCTAGCACCTTAATCAACTAGTTGATTAACTGGCTAACCAGTTGGCTAGCTAGTTAAGTTGGGTGGCTAGCCAGTTGGCTAGCTAGATAAGTTACCTCTTTAAGTCAGTTGGCTAGCCAGTTCGCTAGCTAGTTAAAAAGCTAGTTAATTCAGAGGGCCAGACAGCTGTCTGGCTAGTTATTTCAGCTAGTAAAGTCAACTGGCTAACTAGGTAGCCAGCCAGTTAAGTCAGCTAGTTGTGTCAGTGAGCTAGCTAGTTAAGTCAGCTAATTAAGTCAGCTAGCCAGCTAGATAGCTAGCTAGGATGGTAGCTAGTTATTTCAGCTAGTAAAGTCAGCTGGTTTGCTAGGTAACTAGATAGATAAATCAGCTAGTTACGTCAGCTGGCTAGATAGCTAAGTCAGCTAATTAAGTTAACTTGCTAGCCACCTGCCAAGCTGTGTAGCAAGCTAGTTAAGTCAGCTGGCTAGCTAGTTGGCTAGCTAGTTAAGACACCTAGTTAAGTCAGCTCGCTAGCCAGCTGGTTAGCTAGAAAGCTAGGTAGTTAAGTCAGTTGGCAAGCCAGTGGGATATGTAGGTTGCTAGCTAGTTAAGTCAGCTGGCTATCCAGTTGGCTAGCTAGGTAGCAAGACAGTTATGTAAGCCTGCTAGCCAGTTGACTATTTAGTTAAGCAACATAGTTAAGTCAGCTGGCTAGACAGCTGGCTAGCTGTGTAGCTAGCTAGGAATGTCAGCTGTCCAGCCAGTTGGTAGCTAGTTAAGTAACCTAGTTAAGTCGCTGGCTATATAGCTGG
>NW_007235853.1:4339-20566 GCF_000164805.1 Carlito syrichta | reverse complement strand
CTGAACAGTCGGCTCAATCGCCAGGCGAATAGTTGTCAGATGGTCAGTCAGGTCACTCACTGGCCAATGAGTTAAGTCAGCTCACCTGTGGGCGAACTTGCCGGACTACTAGTTAAGGAAGCTAACAGGTCAGACGACTAGCAGGTCAACTATTTAAGTCTGCTTACCAATCCGTTGACTCTTTGGCCAAATTGTCAGCTGGCAAGTGAGGTCTGCTAACTTGTGGGCCAACTAGTTAGGTCAGCCAACTAGTCGACCAAGTAGTCGGCCAACTAGTTAGGTCAGAACACTAGCCAGACAAATAGTTATCGAAGCAAACTTGTGGACCACCTCGTCAGTCAACTAATTAAAACAGCTAACTAGTCACACAACTAGGTGGCCAATTAGTTAAGCCATCAAACAAGTCAGACGGGTAGTCACCCAATGTGTTAAACTAGATAAGTAGTCGGCCAAATCATCAGCCAACAAGTTAAGCCACCTAGCTAACTCGTTACCCAACTAATTAAGACAGCTAGCTAACTTGTTTACCAAATAGTTAAAAAAATTAGCTAACTCATTAACCAACCATTAAGTAAGCTAGCTATCTCGTTAGCCAACTAGTTAAGTCAGCTAGCTAAGTCAACTAACTAACTAGCTAGCTAGCTAAGTCACCAAACTAAGACAGCTAGCTCACTAGTTAGCTAACTATTTAAGTCAGCTACTTAATCTGCAACCTAATTTGTTAACGAAATATTTAACTCAGCTAGCTATTTAGCCAGCTAAATATTTAGCTAATTATTTAATTGAGGTAGTTAAGTTGCTAGCTAACTAGTGATGTGAGCCAGTTAAGTCAGCTAGCTAAATAGTTAAGTCAGATAGCTAAGTCAAAAAGTTAAGTCAGCTTTCTAATTTAGTTAGGGTTAAGACAGCTAACTAGGTAATTAGCTAACAGGTTAAGTCAGCAGATGGAGTCAAGTAATTAGCTAGTTAACTAACGTGTTAAGTCATCTGGTTGAGTCAGCAGGCTAGCTAGTTAGCAAACCGATTGATTCAGCTGACTGAGTATGCTAGCTAGCTAGTTAGCTAACCAGTTAAGTCAACTGGATTAGTCAGCTACCTAGCTTGTTAGCTAATGACTTAAGTCAGCTGATTGAGTCAGCTAGCTAGCTCATTAGCTAATGAGTTATGTCAGATGATTAAGTCAGCTAGCTAGCATGTTAGATAACGAGTAAGGTAACTATGTAGACATCTGGTTAAGTCAGTTAGCTAGCTAGGCAGCTAACTATTTAAGTCAGCTGGCTAGCTAGGTAATTTGCTAGCTAAGTCAGCTAGTTAAGTCAGCTGGCTAGCCAGCTGACTAGCTGGTAGTGAGCCAGTTAATTCAGTTGGCTAGCCAGCTGGCTAGAGTGTTAATTCACCTAATTAAGAGAGCTGGCAAACCAACTGGCATCATAGGTAGCTAGCTAGTTAAGTCAGCTGGATAACTACCTGGCTAGCAAGTTTAGTAAGTGAGTTAAGTAACCTGGCTGAACAGCTTCATAGCAGGATAGTTTGGTAGTTAAGTTAGCTTGCTAGCATGCCAGCTAGCTAGTTAAGTCACCTAGATAAGTCAACTCACTTGCCAGCAAGATAGCTAGGTAGTTAGGTAGTTAAGTCAGCTGACAAGGCAGCAGGCTATGTAGGTAGATATCTAGTTAAGTCAGCTGGCTAGCCATCAGGTGTCTAGTTATGTCAGCTAGATAAGCCAGCTAGCTATTCACCTGTGTAGCTAGGTAGCTAGCTAGTTAAGTCTGCTGGCTAACCGGCTAGCTACTTCGTTAAGTCAGCTAGTTGTCAGGTGGCTAGCCTGCAGGCTAGGTAGGTAGCTAGGCACTTAAATCAGCTGGCTAGCTAGCTGGCTAGCTAGTTAATTCAGCTAGTTAAGTCAACTGGCATACCAGCATGATAGCTAGATAGCTAGCTAGTTATGTCAGCTGTCTATCCTGATGGTTAGATAGTTAAATGACCAAGTTAAGTCAGCTGGATAGCCAGCAGTCTAGCTGGGTAGATTACTTGTTAAGTCAGCTCGCTAGACAGCTTACTAGGGAGATAAGTGACCTAGTTAATTCAGTTGGATTGTCAGCTGGCTAGGTATGAATGAAGCTAGTTAATTCAATGGGCTAGAAAGCAGCCCAGCTAGTTAAAACAGCTAGTTAAATCAGCTGGTTATCCAGCTGAGTAGCTAGGTAATGACCTAATTAAGTCAGTTGACTAGCCAGCTGGCTATCTAATTAAGTCAGCTAGTTAAGAAAGCTGGCTATCCAGATGACTAGAGAGCTAGAGAACTAGTTAAAGCAGTTGAATAGCCAGCTGGATAAATAGTTAACCTAGCTAGTTAGTCACCTGACTGGCCAGTTGCCTAGCACCTTAATCAACTAGTTGATTACTCAGCTGGCTAACCAGTTGGCTAGCTAGTTAAGTTATCTCTTTAAGTCAGTTGGCTAGCCAGTTCGCTAGCTAGTTAAAAAGCTAGTTAATTCAGAGGGCCAAGACAGCTGTCTGGCTAGTTATTTCAGCTAGTAAAGTCAACTGGCTAGCTAGGTAGCCAGCTAGTTAAGTCAGCTAGTTGTGTCAGTGAGATAGCTAGTTAAGCCAGCTAATTAAGTCAGCTAGCCAGTTAGATAGCTAGTTAGGATGCTAGCTAGTTATTTCAGCTAGTAAAGTCAGCTGGTTTGCTAGGTAACTAGATAGATAAGTCAGCTAGTTACGTCAGCTGGCTAGATAGCTAAGTCAGCTAGTTAAGTTAACTTGCTAGCCACCTGCCTAGCTGTGTAGCTAGCTAGTTAAGTCAGCTGGCTAGCTAGTTGGCTAGCTAGTTAAGACACCTAGTTAAGTCAGCTCGCTAGCCAGCTGGTTAGCTAGAAAGCTAGGTAGTTAAGTCAGTTGGCAAGCCAGTGGGATATGTAGGTTGCTAACTAGTTAAGTCAGCTGGCTATCCAGTTGGCTAGCTAGGTAGCAAGACAGTTATGTAAGCCTGCTAGCCAGTTGACTATTTAGTTAAGCAACATAGTTAAGTCAGCTGGCTAGACAGCTGGCTAGCTGTGTAGCTAGCTAGGAATGTCAGCTGTCCAGCCAGTTGGTAGCTAGTTAAGTAACCTAGTTAAGTCAGCTGGCTATATAGCTGGCTAGCTAGGTAGATAACTAGTTATGTCAGTTGTCCAGCCAGCTGGTAGCTAGTTAAGTCACATAGTTAAGTCAGATGGGTAGCCAGCTGTCTAGCTAGGTAGCTTGCTACTTAAGTCAGCTGGCTAGACAGCTGCCTATCTAGTTAATTCACCTAGTTAAGCCAGCTATCTAGCCAGTTGGCTACGTATATAGTAAGCTAATTAATTCAGCTGACTAGCAAGCAGGCTAGCTATTTAAGTCAGCTAGTTAAGACGGCTGGCTTGCCTTCTGGCTAACTAGGTAATGAACTTGTTAAATCAGTTGGCTAGCCAGCTTGCTAGCTATTTAAGTCAGCGAGTTAATTCATCTGGCTTCTCAGCTGGCTAGCTAGGTAGCTAGCTAGATGAGAGTCAGTTGGCTAGTCAACAGGCTAGCTAGTGTTGTCAGCTAGTTATGTCAGTTTGCTACTCAGCTGGTTAAATTGTTATGTCAGCTAGTTGAGTCAGCTGGCTAACCTCCTGGCTAGCTGCTTAAGTCAGCTAACTAATTCAAGTTGCTAGCCAACTGGCTATCTAGGTAGTTCGCTACTTTAGTTAGCTGACTAGCCAGTTGCCTACCTGGTTAAGTCAGCTAGTTAAGTCAGATGGCAAGGCACCTGGCTAGTTAGGTAGCTAGCTAATTAAGTCAGCTGGCTAGCTGGCTGGCTAACTTGTTAAGTCAGCGAGTTAAGTGAGCTAGCTAGTCAACAGGCTAGCTAGGTGACCTGCTAGTTAAGCCAGCTGGTTTGCCATATGGCTATCAAGTTAAATCTGGTAGTTAAGTCAGCTAGTTAGCCAACTGGCTAGCTAGGTAGTTGGAAAGTTAAGCTGGCTGGTTAACAGGCTTATAAGGTAGCTGGCCAGCTAGTTAAGCTGGCTGGCTAGCCGGATGACCAGCAGGGTGCCTGGCTAGTAAAGCTGGCTTGGTATCTGACTGTCCAGTCAGCAGTCTGCCTAATTAAGCTGGTTGGCTAATCAGCTGGCCAGCCCACAAGCTAGGTAGCTGGCTCCCTAGCCAGCTAACCAGCCAGGTAGCTAGCTAGTTAAGCCAGATGGCTAACAGTGTAGCCAAACATTTGGCTAACTATTTGTCAAGTGGGTAGCCAGCTATCCAGCCAACTTGCTAGTCAACTACTTAAGTCAGCTAGCTATCCAGCTAGCTAGTTAAGACAGCTAGCAAGTCAGCTAACTATTCAGCTAGCTAGTTAAGTCAGCTAGCTATTCAGCTTGCTAGTCAGCTAGCCAGCTGGTCAACTAGATAGTTAAGTCAGCTATTCAGTTAACTAAACTATGAGCTAGCTAGTTAAGTCAGCTAGCTAGACAGGTAGATAACTTTTTGTATCCAGTTATGTCAGCTAGTTAGCCAGGTAGCTAGTCAACTAGCTAGTTAAGTCAGCTAGCAAAACAGCTAGTTAACTTAGCTAACTAGTCTGCTAGAAACTCAGCTAGCTGGTCATCTAACTAGTGGCATCGCTCTTTCCATCAGGTCAGCTAACTAGTCGGCTTCATTGCCTGCCAAACGGACAGCAAACTAGTTGGCTCACTCACCAGCCAACAGGTCAACTAACATGTTGGGTCTCTCACAGGCCAACAGGTTAGTTTACTAGTCATCTTGTTCTCCAGCTGACTAGTTAAGTCACCTCACCAGTCGGCTCGCTTGCCAGCTGACTAGTTAAGGCAGGTCATTTGTCACCTGACTCACCGGTTTACTAGTTAAATCGGCTCACAGATCAGCTCCCTGGCTGGCCGACTAGTTAACTCCTCTGACCAGTCGGCTCACTCGCCAGTCGACTAAATTCAGCTGACCAGTCAGTTTATTCACCAGGTGAATAGTTAAGTCAGCTGACCAGTCAGCTCACTCGCTGGCTGACTAGTTAAGTCAGATGACCTGTCGGATGACTCACCGGACAATTAGTTTAAACAGCTCACCTGTCGGCTTACTCGACAAACGACTACTACTTAAGTCAGCTAACTGGTCGGCCACGTAGCTGGCCAAATAGGTAAGTCAGCTAACAAATCGGCCGACTAGTTGGCCAACATGTTTGCCGACTAGTTCAGCTAACTAGTTGCCAACAAGTTAGGCCATCTAACTAATTGGCCAATTATTCTGCCGACTAGTTAGGTCAGCACACCTGCCATCCAACTAGTTAACAGAGCTGATTAGTGGGCCAACTCGTTAGTCAACTATATAACCCAGCTAACTAGTCTGTCGACTAGTCAGCCAACATGTTAAGCCAGGAAACAAGTCGATCATGTACTCAGCCATCATGTTAAAACAGCTAACTATTCTGCCGACTCATCAACCAACAAGTTAAGTCACCTACCTAACTCGTTAAAGAAATAGTTAATGCAGCTAGTTAACTCGTTTTCCAACTAGTTAAAACAGGTAGCTAAGTCATTAAACAACTCATTAAGTCAGCTAGCTATCTCGTTCGACAACTAGTTAAGTCAGCTAGCTAATCAGCTAGCTAGCTAAATCAGCTAGCTAAGTCAGCAATCTCACTAGTTAGCTAACTATTTAAGTCAGCTACTTAAGTCTGCTACCTAACTAGTCAGCTAATTCGTTAAGTCAGCTAGTTATTCACCTAGTTAAATAGCTAGCTAACAATTTAATTCAGGTATTTAAGTCAACTAGCTAACTAGTTAAG
Source organism: Carlito syrichta (assembly GCF_000164805.1). Classification (NCBI taxonomy): domain Eukaryota; kingdom Metazoa; phylum Chordata; class Mammalia; order Primates; family Tarsiidae; genus Carlito; species Carlito syrichta. Next base: position 14,757 of record NW_007235853.1, on the reverse strand, counting down.
TTGGCCAATTAAGTCAGCTACCTAAGTAGTTAAGTCATCTACCTAATTCAGCTAGTTAAGTCAGGTTTCTTATTAAATCAACTGGTTAAGACAGCTAGCTAGCTAGTTAGCTATTGGGTTATGTCAGCAGGTTGAGTCTGGTAGTTACCTAGTAAACTAACTGGTTAAGTCAGCTGGTTGAGTCATCTAGCTTGCTAGTTTGCAAACGTGTTGAGTCAGCTGGTTGAGTAGGCTACCTACCGAGTTAGCTAAGGAGTCAAGTTAGCTGGATGAGACAGCTTACTAGCTGGTTAGCTAACATGTTAAGTCAGCTGCTTTAGCCACCTAGGAAGCTCGTTAGCTAAAGAGTTAAGTCGGAAAATTAAGTCAGCTAGGTAACACGTTAGATAACGGGAAAGCTACCTAGTTAGCTAACTGGTTAAGTAAGCTGGCTAGCTACACAACTATCTATTTAAGTCAGCTTGTTAGCTATGTAACTAGCTAGTTAGCTAACAATTTAAGTCAGCTGGTAGCTAGGTAGCTAGCTAGTTAGCTAACAATTTAAGTCAGCTGTCTTTCTAGGTAGCTAGCTAGTTAATTCATCTAATTGAATCAGCTGGCTGGCCAACTGGCTAGCTAGGTAGTAAGGTAGTTAAGTCAGTTGGCTAGCCAGTTGGCTAGCTAGTTAATTCAGCTAATTAAATAAACTGGCTAACCAACTGGCAAGTTAGGTACCTAGTTAAGTCTGTTAGATAGGTACATGTCTAGATAGTGATGTCTTCGAGTTAAGTAAGCTGGCTAGCCAACTGGCTAGCTGGTAAATTCAGCTAGTTTAGTCAGCTGTCTAGCCAGCTGACTAGGTAGGTAGCTAGCTGGATTAGTCATCTTGCTAGCCAACAGGATAGCTTTTCAAGTCATCTAGTTAAGTCAGCAGGCGAGCCTTCTGTTAGGGTAGGTAGCTAGATAGTTAATTGAGCTGGCTAGCCATCTTGCTAGCTTCAATCAGCTAGGTAAGTCAGTTGGCTAGACAGCTTGCTAAATAGGCAGCAAGCTAGTTATGTAACCTGGCTACGCAGCTGATTAGCCTGTTAACTCAGCTAGTTAAGTCAGCTGGAAACCTTCTGGCTAGCTAGTTGAGTCTGCTGGTTAAGTCAGTTGGCTATTCAGCTGGTTAGTTAGAAAAGCTAGTTATGTCAGATGGTTATCCATCAGGCTAGCCAGTTATTTCAGCTAGTTAAATCAGCTGGCTAGATAGGAAGTTAGCTACATAAGTCAGCTAGTTATGTCAGTGAGCTAGCTAGTTAATTCAGCTAGTTAAGTCAACTGGCTAGCTAGATAGCTAGCTAGGTAGCTAGCTAATTAAGCTAGCTATTTAAGACTGCTAGCTAGCTTTGTAGCTATCTGGCTTAGTCAGCCAGTTAAGTCATCTTTCTAGCTAGTTAAGTCAGTGAGCTAAGTCAGCAGGTTAGCCAGCTGCCTAGATGGGTAGCTAGCTATTGAACTAAGCTGACTAGCCAGTTAGCTAGCTAATTAAGTAACCTAGATAAGTCAGCTGACTAGCCAGGTGGTTAGGTAGGTAGCTAGGTAGTTAAGTCAGCTGGCAATCCAGCAGGCTACATAGTTAGCCAACTAGTTAATTCAGCAGGCTATCCATCTGTCTAGCTAGGTAGCTAGGCAGTTATTTCAGCCTGCTAGCCAGATGGCTAGCTACATAAGTCACCTAGTTAAGTCAGCTGACTATACAGCTGACTAGCTAGGTAGCTAGATAGTTAAGACAGATGTCTAGCTTGATGGCTAGCTATTTAAGCTACCTAGTTAAGTCATCTGGATATCCAGCTGTCTAGCTAGGTAGCTTGCTATTTGTGTCAGCTGTCTAGTCAGCTGGCTAGCTCGTTAAGTCACCTTTTAAAATCAGTTAGCTTGCCAGCTGGCTAGCTATATAGCAAGCTACTTAATCCAGCTGTGCAGCAAACAGACTAGCTATTTATGTCCGCTAGTTAATTCAGCTGGCTAGTCAGCTGGCTAGCTAGGTAGTGAACTTGTTAAGTCAGTTGACTAGCCAGCTGCCTAATTAAGTCAGCTAGTAAAGTCTGCTGACCAGCCAGCTAGCTAGCTAGGTAGAGAGCTAGTAAAGTCAGCTGGGTAGGCAGCTCGCTAACTAGTTAAGTCAGCTACTTGTGCCAGTTTGCTAGCTGATTAAGTCAAGTAGTTAAGTCAGTTGGCTAGTCAGCTGGATAGTTAGATACCAAGCTTGTTAATTCAACTAGCCAGCTAACAAGCCAGCTGACTTAACTAGCTAACTACCTAGCCAGCCAGCTGGGAAGCCAGTTGAATTATCTAGCTGACTTAGCTAGCTAGCCAGCTGGCTAGCCAGCTGACTTAACTAGCTTACTACCTAGCCAGCCAGCTGACTAGCCAGCAGATTTAACTAGTTTACTTAATCAGGTAGCCAGCTGTGTAGTAGGCTGAATTAACTGCATAGTACCTAACTAGTCACCTGGTTAGACAGTTGAATTAACTCTCTAGCTACCTACATAGCCTGCTGTCTTGTCAAGTGACTTTACCTACCTACCTAGATATCCAACTTGCTAGTGAGCTGACTTAATACAGTTACTTAATTAACTACCTGAGTATCCAGTTGACTTTGTTAGCTAGCTACACAGCTAGGCAACTGAATAGCCAGCTGAGTTAACTCACTGACGTAACTAGTCAGCAAGCTGACTTAACTAGCTGAATTAAGTAGCTAGCAACCTTGCTAGGCAGCTGGCTTAACTAGCTGGCTCAACTAGCTAGTTGCCTATCTAGCTATCTACCTAGCCTGCTGACTTAACTAGCTAGCTACCTGACATAACTAGCTGACTTATATAGCTAGCTTCTTAGCTAGCCAGCTGATTTAACTAGCTGAAATAACTAGCTAACCAGATGGATAGACATCTGACTTCACTAGCTTTTTAACTAGCTAACCAGCCGGATAGCCAACTGACTTAAAGAGCTGTCTTAACTAGCTAGCCAGCTGGTTTTCAGCTGACTTATCTAGCTGATTTAAACAGCTAGTCAGCTGCCAAGTCAGCCAATTCAACTAACTGTCTTTCTATCTAGCCAGCTTGCTTGCCAGTTGATTACATAGCTGACTTAAGATAGCAAGCTGGATAGCCAGCTCATTTAACTAGCTAGCTACCTACCTAGTCAGCAGGCTAACCAGCTGACTTAACTAGCTGACTTGAACTGCTAGCCTGCTGGCTAGCATGCTGACATATCTAGGAAACTACCTAACTAACCAGCTGGCTAGACAGCTGACTAAACTAGCTGACTTAACTAGATTGACAGTTGGCTAGCCAGCTGACTTAACTCACTGACATCACTAGTTAGCTAGGTATCTATCTAGCTGATTAACTAGCTAGCTACCTACATTGTCAGTTGGCTTCCCAGCTCTCTAACCTAGCTGAATTAACCAGCTAGCCAGCTGGTTAGCCAACAGACTTAACTAGCTCACTACCTTGCTAGCCAGCTGGCTAGCCAACTGACTTAAGTAACTGACTAAATTAGCAAGCTGCCTAGCTTGCCAGCTGAATGAACTAGTTAGCTAATTAGCTAGATACCTAGCTAGACAGCTGACTTAAAAAGTTAGCTGCCTAGCTAGCTAGCTGACTTAACCAGTTAGCTAACTAGTTAGCTTACTCATTATATAACGTGGTAGCTAGGTGACTTAAATATCTTAATTCATTAGCTAACGAGCTAGCTAACTGACATAATCAGCCTACTTAAACCTTTAACTAGCTAGGTAGCTAGCTGACTCATCCAGCTGACTTAACTCGTTAGCTAACTAGCTAGGTAGCCTACTCAATCAGCTGACCCAACCCATTTCCTAACTTGCTAGCTAGCTGACTCAACCAGCTGACTTAATGTTAGTTAACTAGCTAACTACCTGATTCAACCTGTTAACTTAACCCATTAGTTAAATAGCTAGCTAACTGTCTTAACCATCTGACAATGTTAGAAAACTGACTTAGCTAGTTGACTTAACTGGCAGACTTCCTAGTTAGCTACCAAACTTAAGTATGTGAATTAGAGTTAGCTAAATATTTAACTTGCTGTATAACTAGCTGACTTAATTAATTAGCTAACTAGTCAGTAAGCAGACTTAAATAGCTGACATAAAGTTAGCTAATAAGTGAGATAGCTGATTTTGCTAGCTGACATAGCTAACTAGCTGGTTAGCTAGCAGACTTAGCTAACTGATTTAGCTAGTTGGCTTACAAGATAGCTAGCTGACTTAATAATTTGGTTAACGAGTTAGTTAACTGTTTTAACTAGTTGATAAACGAGATATCTAGCTCAATTAACTAGTTGGTTGATGAGTTAGCTAAGTGACATAACTTGTTGGCTGATGAGTCGACCGACTACTTAGCTGGTTTAATACATTGGCTGACTACTCGGCCGAATATGTTTGCTGCCATAAAAAGTTGGCCAAATAGTCGACCAACTATTTAGCTGGGTTAACTAGTTGACTGACGAGTTGGTCCACTAATTAGCTCTGATAACTAGTTTACTGACTAATTTTGCCGTCCTAACTAGTCATTTGAGGAGTTGGCCGACTAGTTAGCTGACCTAACTAGTCGGTGAATTAGAAAGCTTACCTAAATTGTCAACTGACCTTTGGCCTAATAGTAGGACGATTGTGTAGCTATCTTAACTAGTTGAATGGCTAGTAGGCCGACCAGTAAGTTGACTTAACTAGTCAGCAATCAAGAGAGCCAATAGTCTAGCTGGCTTAACTAGTCAACCGGTGAGTGAGCTGACTGGTCAACTGAATTAACTAGTCCACCAGTGAGTGAGCCGACTGGTAAGTTGATTTAACCACTCAGCCGGTAGGCGAGTAGAATGGTCAACTGACTTAACTAGTTGGCCAGATTGGGAGATGACTCGTCAGCTGAATTTAGTTGGCTGTTGAGTGAGCCAATTGGTCATACTTAACTAGTTGACTGGTGAGTGAACTGACCAATGAGCCTATTCAGCAAGTCGGCTGGTGAGTGAGCCAATGCATGAGCCACTTTAACTATTCAGCCAGTGAGTGAGCCGACCTGTGAGCTGATTTAACTAGTCGGCTGGCAAGCAAACCGACTAGTTCTCTGACCTGTTGACCTGTGAACTAGTCAATAAGTTAGTGGAAATGTTGCCTGGTGAGCAAGCCAACCAGTTTGCTGACTGGTGGGCAGGCAAGCAAGCTGAATATTTAACTGACCAGATGGAAAGTGAATGATCCCACTAGTTAACTGACCAGCTAGTTGAGTTGCTAGCCAAGTAACTAGCTGGTTTGCTAGCTGACTTAACTAGCTAGCTTTCTAGCTAGCTGACTATCTAGCTAATATAACTAGCTAGAAAACAAGCTATTTAGCTGTCTAGCAAGTTGACTTATCTAGGTAGATAACTGGCTAGTTAGCTACCTAGCTAACTTAATTATCTAGCTGAATAGCTACCTGACTAGCTAGCTGACTTAACTAGCTATTTGACAAGCAACCTGACTAACTAGCTGACTTAACCAGCTAGCTGAATAGTTAGTTAACTTGCTAACTGACTTAACTAGCTAGCTGAATAGTTAGTTAACTTGCTAGCTGATTTAACTAGCTAGCTGGCTAGCTACCTGACTCAACTAGCTGACTAGCTACCTGGCTGGCTACCTGGTCAGCAGCTGACTTAACTAGCTAACTAACTTTTTGGCTAGACGGCTAGCCAGCTGTCTTAAATAGCTAGCTACCTGGCTGGCTAGCTAGCTATGCAGGAGGCTAGCTAGCAATTGGACTGCCCACCTGGCTAGCCAGCCAGCTTAAATAGCCAGCTTGGGTAGCCAGTTGGCTAACTAGTTAAGTCAGCTACTTGTTCCACCTTGCAAGCTGGTTAATTCAGCTGGCCATCCAGCTGGCTAGCTAATTAAGTCAGATAGTTAAGTCAGCTGACCAGTCACCTTGCTAGATAAGTAGCTAGCCAGTTAAATAAGCTAGTTAACTCAGCTGGAGAAATAGGTAGCTAGCTAGTTAAGTCAGCTAGTTAATAAGTTGGCTAGTTTTTTAAGCTAGTTAGTTAAATCAGCTGGCTAGCCAGCTACCTATGAGGGTAGCTACCTAGTTAAGTCAGCTGGCTAACCAGTTGGCTAGCTAGTTTAGTCACCTAATTAAGTCAGTGCCCTGGACAGCTGGATAGCTAGGTACTTAGGTATTTAAGTCAGCTAGCAAGCCAGTGGGCTATGTAGGTAGGTAGCTAGTTGTCAGTTGGCTATCCATTAGGCTATCTAGTTATATCAGTTGTTAAGTCAGCTGGCTATCCAGCTGTCTAGCTAGGTAGATAGCTAGTTAAGTCTGATGGCTAGCCAGCTGAATACTTCATTAAATCAGCTAGTTAAGTCAGCTGGCTAGGCTGCTGGCTAGCTGGGTAGCTAGGCAATTAAGTCAGCTGGTTCTCCAGATGGCCAACTAGTTTAATCAGTTTACTCAGCTGGCTAACCAGCTGGATAGCTAGTTAAGTTAGCACGTTAAGTCAGTTAAGAAGCCAGCTGGCTAAATTGTTAAAAAGTTAGTTAAATCTAATGGGCAGCCATCTGACTTGCTAGATATTTCAGCTACTGAAGCCAGCTGGCTCCCTAGGAAGCTAACTAGTTGTCAGCTAGATATATCAGCAAGCTAGCTAATTAAGTCATCTAGTTAAGTCAACTAGCCATATGATAGCTAGCTAGGTATCTAGCAAGTTAAATCAGCTAGTTATGTCAGCTGGCTATGTAGGTAGATACCTAGTTAACTCAGCTAGTTAAGTCAGCAGCCTAGCTAGTCAGTTGGTTAAGTCAGCTGGCCAACCAACTGCCTAAAAGGATTGCTAACTAGATAAGTCTGCTGAATAGCCAGTCAGCCAATTCTTTACATCAGCTGGTTAATTCAGATGGCAAACCAGGCTGATACATAGGTAGCTAGCTAGGTAAATAAACTGGCTACCCACCTGGCTATCTAGTGATGTCAGCTAGTAAGTCAGCTGGCTAGCCAGCTGTCTAATGAGTTGTCACGTAGTTGAGTCAGCTGGATACTCCGCTGCTTAGCTGTTTAAGTCAGCTAGTTAATTCATGTGTCTACCCATCTGGCTAGCAAGGTAGCCAGGTAGTTAAATCAGCTGTCTAGTCAGTCAGCTGTCTAGCTTGTTACGTCAGCTAGTTAAGTCAACTGGCTAGCCACCTGGATAGGTTGGTAGCTAGCTAATTAAGTCAGCCGGCTAGCCCACTGGCTAGCTAGTTAAGACAGCTGGTTAAGAGTGCTGGCTTGCTGCCTGGCTAGCTTGGTGGCTAGGTAGTTAAGCCAGTTGGCTAGCCAGATTGCTATCTACTTAAGTCAGCTAGTTAAGTCAGCCTGTTCACCTGCTGGCTAGCTAAGTGGCTGGCAAGATAAGGCGGCTGGTTAACAGGCTGCTCAGGTAGGTGACCATATACTTTAAGCTGGCTGGCTAGCCAGCTGACAAGCACTGTGGCTGGCTAGTTAAGCCAGCTGTCTATAAGACTGTCCAGCCAGCCGGCTTGCTACTTAATTCAGCTAGATAGCCATCTGGCCAGCCTTCTAGCTACCTAGTCATCTGCCTAGTCAACTAGCTAGCCATGTAGCTAGATAGTTAAGTAAACTGGCTAGCCATCTAGCCAATCAGGTAGCTAGTCAGTTAAGTCAGCTGGCTAGCCAACTATCCAGCCAACTAGCTAATCACCTAGTTAAGTCACCATGCTAGACAGCTAGCTTGTTAAGTCAGCTAGCAAGCCAGCTAACTATTCAGCTAGCTAGTTAAGTCAGCTATGTAGTCATGTTGCTTGTCAACTAGCTATTTAAGTCAGCTATCTAGACAACTAACTAATCAGCTAGATAGTTAAGTCAGCTACGTAGTCATGTTGCTTGTCAACTAGCTATTTAAGTCAGCTATCTAGACAACTAACTAATCAGCTAGATAGTTAAGTCAGCTACGTAGTCATGTTGCTTGTCAACTAGCTATTTAAGTCAGCTATCTAGACAACTAACTAATCAGCTAGATAGTTAAGTCTGCAAGTCAGCTAACTAGCCAGTTAATTACCTAGTTAAGTCAGCTAGATAGACAGTTAGTTAGCTTGTTTGCTAGCTAGTTATGTCAGCCACATAGCTAGCTAGCTAGTCAGCTATCTAGTTAAGTCAGCTGGCAAATCAGCTAGTTACTTAGCTAACTAGTGGGCTAGCAACTCAGGAATCCGGTCAGCTAACTAGTTGCCTTGCTCACTTTCCATCAGGTCAGCTAACTAGTCTGCTTGCTCACCAGCCAACTGGTCAGCAAACTAGTTGGCTCACTCACCAGCAAAAAGTTCAACTAACTCATCAGCTTGCTCACAAGCCAACAGGACAGATAACTAGTTGGCTTCCTCGCCAGCCAACTACTTAAGTGCTCATCAATGGCTCTCACGGTGGTCGACTAGTTAAGGCATCTCACCCACCAGCTCACTTGATGGTCAACTAGTTAATTTAGCTCACTGGTCTGCTCACTCACCAGCTGATTAGTTAAGTCTTCTAACCAGTCGGCTCACTTGCAAGCTGACTAAAGTCAGTTGACCAGTCAGCTCACTCACTGGCAGGTTAGTTAAGTCAGCTGACCAGTTGGCTCACTCGCTGGCCGAATACTTAAGTAAGCTTACCAGTCGGCTCACTCACTTCCCGACTTGTTAAGTCACCTGACTAGTCGGATCTCTCGTTCACTGACTAGTTAAGTCAGGTCACATGTTGGTTCACGCGCTGGCCGACTGGTCAAGTCAGTTAACCGATCCACCAACTAGCCGTCCAAGTAGTAAAGTGAACTAAACAGTCATCTGACTAGTCGATCACGTTGTCAGCTGACAAGTTAGCACAGTTAACTTTTCGGCAGATTAGTTAGGTCAGATAACACGTCAGCCAAATAGTCGACCTACTAGTTAGCTCAGCAAACGAGCAGGCACCTAGTCAACATTGCTAACTAGTGGGCCAACTCGTCAGTCATCTTGTTAATACAGCTAACTAGGCGGCTGACTAGTCGGCCGACTTGTTGAGCCAGCTAACTCATTGGGCGAGCAGGGAGCCAATGTGTTAAACAATCTAAGTAGTCAGCCAACTCGTCAGCCTGCAAGTTAATTCACCAAGCTAGCTCATTAACCAACTAGTTAAGTCAGCCAGTTAACTCATTTAATAACTAGTTAAAACAGTTAGCAAACTCATTAACCAACTCATTAAATCAGCTAGCTATCTTGTTAGACAACTGTTTGTCAGCTAACTAACCAGCTAGCTAGCTAAGTAAGCAAGCTAAGTCAACTAGCTCACTAGTTAGCTATCTATTTAAGTCACCTACTTAAGTCTGCTACCTAACTAGTTAGATAATTATTAAAGCAGTTAGTTATTCAGCTGGTTAAATAGTTAGCTAACTATTTAATTCAGGTAGTTAAGTCAGCTAGCTAACTTGTGAAGTCGGCCAGTGAAGTCAGCTAGCTAAGTAGTTAAGTCAGATAGCTAAGTCAGCTAGTTAAGTCAGCTTTCTAATTTAGTCAGATGGTTAAGATATTTAGCTTGTTAGTTAGCTAATGGGTTAACTTAGCAGGTGGAGTGAGGTAGTTAGCTAGTTAACTAATGGGTTAAGCCAACTGGTTGAGTCAGCTAGGTAGCTAGTTAGCAAACGGGTTGTGTCAGTTAGTTGATTAGGCAAGTAAGCTAGCTAACAAACAGGTTGTGTCTGTTAGTTGAGTAGCCAAGCTAGCTAGTTAGCTAACAAGCTAAGTCCGCTGGTTGAGTCAGCAAGCTAGCTTTTTAGATAATGAGTTAAGTCAGATGATTAAGTCAGGTAGATAGCACGTTAGGTACCGAGCAAGTTTACTAGTTAGCTAGTTGGTTAAGTCAGCAAGCTAGCTAGGCTGCTAATGATTTAAGTCAGCTTGTTAGATAGGCAAGTAGCTGGTTAGATAACTATTTAAGTCAGCTGGCAGCTAGGTAGCTAGCTAGTTAGCTAACTATATAAGTCAGCTGGACAGCTGGGTTGCTAGCAAGTTAACTCAGCTAGTTAAGTCAGCTGGCTAGCCAGAAGGCTAGATAGGTAGTGAGCTAGTTAAGTCAGTTGGCTAGCAAGCTGGAAAGCTGTTTAATTCATCTAGTTAAGAGAGCTGACTAGCCAACTGGCAATGTATGTAGCTAGCTAGTTAAGTCATCTAGATAGCTCCCTGGCTAGCTAGTGATGTCAACATGTTAAGTCAGTTGGCAAGCCAACAGGCTAGCTAGTTAAGTCACCTAATTTAGTCAGCTGTCTAGCCAGCTGGCTAGGCAGGTAGCTAGCTAGATATATCAGTTTGCTAGCCAGAAGGCTAGCTACTCAAGTCAGATAGTTACGTAAGCCAGCTAGCCTGCAGGCTATGCAGGTATCTAGCTAGAAAAGTGAGCTGG
>NW_007235853.1:0-3190 GCF_000164805.1 Carlito syrichta | reverse complement strand
AGTTAGCTAGTTTAGTCAGTTGGCTAACCAAGTGGCAAACTATTTAAGTCAACTCATTAAGTCAGTTGTCTAGTCAGCTGGCTAGCTATTAAAAAGTTAGTTATGTCAGATGCGTAGACAGCTGGCACTCTAGCTATTTCTGCTAGTCAAGTCAGCTGACTAGCTAGGTAGATAGCTGGTACATTCAGCTAGATATGTGAGCTAGCCAGGTAGTTAATCAGCTAATTAAGTCAGCTAGCTATATGATAGCTAGCGAGGGAGCTATCTAGTTAAAGCAGTTAGTTAAGTAAGCTGACTAGGTAGGTAGCTAGCTAGTTAAGTCAGCTATTAAGGTTATCTGGCTAGTTAGTTATGTCATCTATTTAAGTCAGCTCACTGGCCAGCAGGTTAGCTAGTTAGTTAGGTAGTTAAATTCGCTGGCAAGTCAGTGGGCTGTGTAAGTAGGTAGCTAGTTAAGTCAGCTGGCTAGCAATCAGGCTTCTAGTTATGTCAGCTAGTTAAGTCAGCTGGCTATCCAGCTGTCTGTCTATGTAGCTAGCAGGTTAAATCTGCTGGCTAGCCAGCTGGCTACTTCGTTAAGTCAGTCACTTAATCAGCTGTCTAGCCTGTTGGCTACCTATGTAGCTAGGCAATTAAGTCTCTGGCTAACAAGCGGGCTAGCTAGTTAAGTCAGTTTGTTAAGTCAGCCTGCTAGACATCTTGTCAGCTAGGTAGCTAGCTATTTTGCCTACTGTATAGCCATCTGACTGGATAGCTAAGTCACCTAGATAAGACAGCTGACTAGCCCGCTGGCTAGCTATTTAGCTTGCTATTTAAGTCAGCTGGCTAGACAGCTGGCTAGCTAGGTAAGTCACCTCGTTAATTCAGCTGGATAGCCAGCTGGCTAGCTATGTAGCAAGCTACTTAATTCAACTGGCTAGAAAGTAGGTCAGCTAGTTAAATCAGCTGGCTAGCCAACTGGCTAGCTAATAGTGACCTAGTTAAGTCAGTTGGCTGGCCAGACTGCTAGCTAATTAAGTCAGCTTGCTGTCTGCTGGCTATCCATGGGGCTAGAGAAGTAGAGAGCTACTTAGTCAGCTGGCTAGTCAGCTGGATAACTAGTTAAGTCAGCTAGTTTAGGCACCTGGCTCATTTATCAAGTAGTTATTTCAGCCTGCTTAGCAGCTTCCTAGATAGTTTAGACACCTCATTAAGTCAGTTGACTAGCCTGCTCGCTTGCTAATCAAAAAATTAGTCAATTCAGATGGCTAGACAGCTGGCTAGCTAGATATTTCTCCTAGTTAAGTCAGCTGGGTATCTTGGTAGCTAGCTAGTTAAGTCAGCTATTTTTGTCAGCTGGCTAGCTGGTTAAGGCAGATATTTAAGTCGGCTAGCTATCTAGATAGTTAGCTAGGTAGCTAGCTAGATATTTCAGATGATCAAGTCAGCTGGCTATTTAGTAAACTAGGTAGTTAAGTCAGCTAGTTAAGTGAGCTGGTTAGCTAGTCAATCAGCTTGTTAAGTCAGCTGGCTAGCCAGCCACCTAGCAGGGTAACTAGCCAATTAAGTCAACTGGCTAGTCAGCTGGTTAGCTAGGTAGCTAGGTTTTTAAGTCAGCTGGAAAAACAGCGGGATACATAGGTAACTAGCTATATAAGTCAGCTGACTTGCCACCAGGCTAGCTAAGGGTGTCAGCTAGTTAAGTAAGCAAGCTACCAGCTGGCTAATTAGTTAAATCCAGTATTTGAGCCAGCTGGTTAGCTGGTTAAGTCAGCTAGTTAATTCAAGTGGCTAGCCAACTGTTTAGCTAGGTAGCTACATAGTTAACACAGATGTCTAGCCAGCTGACTAGTTGGTTAAGTCAGCTAGTTAAGTCACCTGGCTAGACACCTTGTGAGGTAGGTAGCTAGCTAATTAAGTCGTCTGACTAGCCAGCTGGCTAGCTAGTGAAGTCAGCATGTTCAGTGACCTGGCTAACCACCTGGCTAGCTATGTGGCTAACTAGTTAAGCCAGCTGTCTAGCTGGATGGCTATATACATGAGTCAGCTAGTTACGTTAGCTGGTAAGCCGGCTGGCTAGCTGGGTCGCTGGCAAGTTAAGCCAGCTGGTTAGCAGGTTGGTCAGGTAGGTGGCCAGCTCATTCAGCTGGCTGGTTAGATGGCTGATGAGAAGGGTGGCTGACTAGTTAAGCCAGCTGGCTATCCAACTGTCCAGCCAGCCACCTGGCTATTTAAACTAGCTGGCTAGCCTGCTGGCCAGTCCACTATCTAGATAACTGGCTGCCTAGCCAGCTACACAGCCAGGTAGCTAGCAAGGTAAGCCAGTTGGCTAGCTGTCTAACCAACATGGTAGCTAGCTACTTATGTCTGCTGGCTAGCCAGCTAGTCAGCCAACTAACTAGTCAGCTAGTACAGTCAGCTAGCTAAACAGTTAGTTAGTTAAGTCAGCTAGCAAATCAGCTAACTATTCATGTAGCTAGTTGTCAGCTAGCTAGTCAGGTTGCTATTCAGTTAGCCAGTTCAGTCAGCTAGCTAGTCAGCTGACTGTCAGCTAGATAGTTAAGTCAGCATGCCAGCTAACTAGCCAGTTAGCTAGCTAGTTAGTCAGCTAGCTAGACAGCTAGATAGCTTGTTTGCTAGCTAGTTATGTCAGTTGGATAGCCAGCTAGTTAGTCAGCTAGCTAGTTATGGCAGCTAGTGAATCAGCTAATTACTTAGCTAACTTATTGGCTAGCCACTCAAACAGCTGATCAGATAACTAGTGGGCTTCCTCTCTTTCCATCAGGTCAGCTAACTAGTCGGCTTGCTCGCCTGCCAACCAGTCAGCCAATTAGTTGGCTCACTCACCTGTCAACAGGTCAATTACTTGTTGGCTCACTCGCAGGCAAACACGTCAGCTAACTAGTTGGCTTTCTTGACAGTCGACTTGTTAAGTCAACTCACCTGTCGGCTAGCTCTCTGGCTGACTAGTTAAGGAGGCTCACACCTCGGATCACTTGAATGCTGACTAGTTATGTTGACCCACCAGTCAGCTCAATCGCTGGCCAGCTAGTAAATTCAGCTAACGAGTTGGCTAACTCACCGGTCGACTAGTTAAGTCAGCTAAGCAGTCAGACGAGTAGCCGGCCAACTAGTTATTTCACCTAACCAATTGGCCGAATAGTCGGCCAACATGTCAGCTGAGAAGTTTGCTCTGCTAACTACTCGGCCA
>NW_007235852.1:4153-4888 GCF_000164805.1 Carlito syrichta | reverse complement strand
TTTGCATGGTCACTGTTGCTAAGCTGATTTCAGTTCACCCTGGTGACCTCTCTGATTGGTGACCTGGGTGGGGCCAGGGAAGAGAAGGGGGGGATGTTTTGTGGGTGGTAAGGAGTCTGGCCATGAGAGAGATGGGCCCACAGCACCGGTCCCCACAGTCCTACCATGGAGGAGCAGGGGAGGCTGAGAAGGGAGAACGGAAGTGGAGGTCGGGCCTTCTCTTGGGTCTGTCTGTACCACCAGTTCCGGCAGGCCTGGCCTCAGTTTTCTCATCAGGAGAATGACAAGATCCCGTAAAGTCATACTTCAGCAGTGGTGTAGATAGCCTGATGGGAGAAAGGACACACACGCATGAAGGAAGCATGTGCCGGCCCACTAGGTCACTGTTCCCCACTGGTGGTGTCCCATGGACCCCAGGAGGTGGCTTTAGAGAGAGACTGAGGACCAGAGGCCTCTCCTGCCCCGCACAGGCCTGACAGAGTTGACCGTTTGCTCTGTTTGTCCCCCCCTCACTTCATGAAGTGGATTCTGACCCTTTGTGAGCTGTGTAGAAGAAGGGGTTCGTTCTCTTTCTTCATGGAGGTAAAATTAACAGAACTTGAAATTAACCATCTTAAAGTGCACAAAGGGGCTGAGTGCGGTGGCTCAGGCCTGCCATCCCAGCACTTTGGGAGGCTGAAGCAATGGGATCACCTGAGCTCAGGGCTTTGTGACCAGCCCAGGCAACTTGACGAG
>NW_007235852.1:2203-3134 GCF_000164805.1 Carlito syrichta | reverse complement strand
TTTCATCCCCCACAACAAACCCCATAACCATCCATGTTGTTCCCCATTTTCCTTGTCCCCCCCAGCCCCTGCCTTCTGCCTCTATGGATTGACTTGTTCTGGGGATTTCATGTACTTAGAGGCATATGGGGGGAGGCCATCTGGGTCTGGCTTCTTTGACGTAGCATTGTGTTTTCTTGGTTTTTTGTTGAGTCAGAGTCTCCCTCTGTTGTCCAGACTGGAGGGCAAGGGCATGCTCATGGCCACCACAGCCTCAACCTGCTGGGCTCTGGCAATGCTTCCACCTCAACCTTCCAAGTAGTGGGAACCACAGACGTATGCCACCATGCCTGATTAATTTTTTTGATTTTTTGTAGAGACTGGGTCTCGCCAAGTTGCCCAGGTTGGTCTCGAACCCACGGGCTCAGTCCATCCACTCACTTCAGCCTCCCAAGGCACGGGATTACAGGCTGAGCCACCGAGCCCAGCTTCCTTTATTTTTTGAGCAAGCAAAAAAATGGTATTGTGTCTATATGTTCATTGCTAATATACAGGAATATAGTTGATTTCAATATGCTGATCTGGTGTCTTTTACCTTACACAAATCACTTATTATTTCTAGGAGATTTTTTTTAGACTCCTTGTGATTTCCTATAAACTTGCTGTGTGCAATTAGGTCCACTTTTACTTCTTCTTTTCCTGTCTGCATGTTTTTAATTTCTTTCTTTCCCCCCCCCTGTTGATCTTGCTAGAGCATCAAGCTCCATGTTGAGTGAGAGCTGTGAGTGCAGACGTTTTGCTTGTTCCTGATCATAGGGAGAAAGCATTTAGTCTTTCATTATTTGTCAAATGTCAGCTGATGGGTTTTTTATACATGGCCCTCGTCACCACGAGGAAATTACCATTTTCTTATTTTTGGGAGCGTGTTGGTCATAGATAGATGATGATTTGT
>NW_007235852.1:0-940 GCF_000164805.1 Carlito syrichta | reverse complement strand
CAGAGGGTTCAATCTGCTGCAGTTGGGTGGAATGTTCTACAAACATTAGATACTATCTATGATGATGCTATTGAGTTCTTTGTGTCCTGGATGGTTTTTTTGATTGGTTGTTCTAGTAATTGTCAAGAGAAGTTTTTTTGAAGTACCCAGTTATATGTGTGAATTTCTCTCTTCTTTCTTTAGTCCTTTCAGATTTTTCCGTATATATTTTTCCTCTATGTTATTTGGTGCATACACATTTAAGATTGCTATGTCAATCAGCCAGGCATGGTAGCACATGCCTGTAATTCCATCTACTTGGAAGGTTGAGGTGGAAGGATCGCCGGAGCCTAGCAGTTCGAGGCTGAGGTGACCAGGAGCAGCCACTGCACTCCAGTCTTGGCGACAGAGTGAGACTCCAACTCAAAAAAAAAAAAAAAAGAGAGAGATTGCTATGTCTTCTTGGCAGATTACGTTTATCATTATATAATTTTTCTTTCTGGTGGTTTTCTTTACCTTGAAAATTACTTAATCTAATAATATAGATATTTCTGCTTCTCATTCTGTTTTTCTTTCATCTCATCTGTCATATTTGAAGTGAATATTTGTAGATCTTATATAATTGTCTTTTTAAATATACTGTGTCTCTGTCTTTTTATTTTATTTTATTTTATTTTTGAGGTGGAGTCTCACTCCATTGCCCAGTCTGGAGTGCAGTGGCATACTCATGGACACCCCAGTGTCAACCTGCTGGGCTCAGGTGATCCTTCTGTCTCAGCATTCCAGGTAGCCAGAGACAAAGTCTTGCCAAGTTGCCTAGGCTGACTTGAACTCTGGGGTTCAGGCAATCCTTTTGCTTTGGCCTCCCAAAGTGCTGGGATTACAGACTGAACCATTTAGCCCAGTCTCTGTCTTTTTAACTCTATATTTTGACCATTTACATTTAGTACAGTTATTGATG
>NW_007235851.1:0-3118 GCF_000164805.1 Carlito syrichta | reverse complement strand
ATTGACCCGTAGTTTTTTTTGTACTTGCTTTGTCTAGTTTTGGTATCAGTATAATACCTACTCCCTAAAATGACTTGGGAAATGTTCTCTTCTATTTTCTGGAAGATACTGTGTAAAATTGGTATAAATTTGTCCTTTTTTTTGAGTTGGAGTCTCACTCCATCGCCCAGACTTGACCTGCTGGGCTCCAGCAATTCTTCCACCTCAGCTTTCTAAGTAGCTGGAACTACAGGCGCGCACTAATTAATTCATCTTTAAAATGTTTTCCAGAATTCTCTGGTGAAACCATCTGAGTCTGGAAATTTCTTTTTCTTACAAAACTGGAAATTTTACAATTATAAACTCAATTTCTTTCATAGTTGTAGCAAATTATTCAAATTACCTGTGTAATATTAAGCCAGTTGTGGTAATTTGTATTTCTTGGCTTGTTGATTTGTTTCATTAACATTGTCAAGTTTGTATGTGCAATTTGTGTCTTCTCTCTTCTTTTTTTCTTGTTGGTCTCGTTAGAGTTTTTGTCAATTGATTGACAAATGAAGTACTAACTTGTTTAATTGGTTTTCTCTATTGTTTTTCTGTTTTTAATTTCATTCTTTTCTTGCTTTTATTTTCACTATTTTCTTCCTTCTGCTTGCTTTGGATTTATTACATTCTCCTTTTTCTAGCTTCTTAAGGTGCGACCTTAGAATTTGAGTTGAGAATCTTCTTTTTGAATGTATGCATTGAGTGCTGTGCATTTCCAAGAGAACTTGAACAGAGGGTTCATCTGCTGCAGTTGGGTGGAATGTTCTACAACATTAGATACTATCTATTGATGATGCTATTGAGTCTTTTGTGTCCTGGATGGTTTTCTTGATTGGTTGTTCTTTTAATTGTCAAGAGAAGTTTTTTTGAAGTACCCAGTTATATGTGTGAATTTCTCTCTTCTTTCTTTAGTCCTTTCAGGTTTTTCCGTATATATTTTTCCTCTATGTTATTTGGTGCATACACATTTAAGATTGCTATGTCAATCAGCCAGGCATGGTAGCACATGCCTGTAATTCCAGATACTTGGAAGGCTGAGGTGGAAGGATCGCTGGAGCCTAGCAGTTTGAGGCTGCGGTGACCAGGAGCAGCCACTGCACTCCAGTCTTGGTGACAGAGTGAGACTCCAACTCAAAAAAAAAAAAAGAGAGAGATTGCTATGTCTTCTTGGCAGATTACGTTTATCATTATATAATTTTTCTTTCTGGTGGTTTTCTTTACCTTGAAAATTACTTAATCTAATAATATAGATATTTCTGCTTCTCATTCTGTTTTTCTTTCATCCCGTCTGTCATATTTGAAGTGAATATTTGTAGATCTTATATAATTGTGTCTTTTAAATATACTGTGTCTCTGTCTTTTTATTTTATTTTATTTTATTTTTGAGGTGGAGTCTCACTCCATTGCCCAGTCTGGAGTGCAGTGGCATACTCATGGACATCCCAGTGTCAACCTGCTGGGCTCAGGTGATCCTTCTGTCTCAGCATTCCAGGTAGCCAGAACTACAGATGCAGGCTACCATACCCAGTTAATTTTTTTAAAATGTATTGTAGAGACAAGGTCTTGCCAAGTTGCCTAGGCTGACTTGAACTCTGGGGTTCAGGCAATCCTTTTGCTTTGGCCTCCCAAAGTGCTGGGATTACAGACTGAGCCATTTAGTCCAGCCTCTGTCTTTTTAACTCTATATTTTGACCATTTACATTTAGTACAGTTATTGATATGTAAGGGCTTACATTCTTTCGGATTTTCATTTCTGTTTTTTTCTGCCTTATGGGTTATTTGAGCATTTTTAGGAGTTCTATTTTGATTCATCTGTGGCATTTTTGAGTGCCTCTCTTTGTAAGTAGTAGCTCTTGGCATTGTACCACATATGCATAACTTGGTGACCATCCATTGTGATGCCATTTTGAGTAAAATATACCACTCTTGACAAGTTTAACAAGAAATTTAATGTTTATCCATTGCTCTAATTCAAGCTCCAACATTCTCATGATGGCACAAAAAGCATGCGACAACAATAATAAATGCCACTCAGCAAAACACCACCACACATTGACACAAACACAGCTGTGAGACACTGATATACCAACATTATGAAACCTTACTAAGTTCTTTGTACAGCACTGCCAACCTAAGTGCATGGTGGCAAGTTTGTGAACTGAATTGTCAGACCTTATATACCATCAAGGTTCACACTGCTGTAGACATGGACTTCCCTTCCTCCCTCCCTCCTTTGATCTTCTTTCCTTCCTTCCTCCTTCTCTCCCTCCTTTCCTCCCTATCTCCCTTTCTTACCTCCTTCCCTTCCCCTCTCACTTCTTTCCTTTTCCTTCTTTCTATCTTGCCTTTCTTTTCTGTTACTGTTTCTCTTTTCTTGGTTGAATATGCTAAAAACAAGAATTTGTTAAAATACAAACTACATTTCACATAATGTTTAGGCTTTACAAATAGAAGCACTTTTATTGGATTTAAGTTTGGTGTCAACTTCTGTAAAAAAAGTTAGAATATTGTAATAACCATCTCAAAAACAATTTTTTGAGAAAACAATGATCCAAAGATAAGAAAAAAGAACCTTGCAGAAATTCATTTGCAATTTCATTACATTAGTTTATAAACTATAATAATCTCTGACTCTGATCTGTTTAATGATGTTACACTACAATCTTAACAAAGACTATTTTAAAGTAGGAGCTTGTATTTCAGATTTAAAAACCCCTTATAATAACATAATGTGACAACGAGAAATATTTTATGCATTTAATCAAATTAAAAGGAAACTCTAGGTTATAACAGAGAACAGAGGAAATCAAATTATTTTTTCTTAATTGGGACTGTGTTGATTTTTCAGCTAGTTGAAAATTAAAAAAAAAATAACATACCAGGTGGGAAATTCTATTTTTAAAATCAACACAGAAAAGAAAACTACTATACAATATCTAAAAAATATAAAGTATTTTTATGCCCAAGGTTATTGTTTCACAATTCACTTTTCATTATCGAAGATTTCCCTTCTTATAGAAATAGTCATAATGTGAGTTCATACTGACCTTTCGGAGAGATGGTAGCTGTTATAGGCCGAATGTATGTGTACTTC
>NW_007235850.1:0-718 GCF_000164805.1 Carlito syrichta | reverse complement strand
CAAAGCAAGCAGAAGGAAGAAAATAGTGAAAATAAAAGCAAGAAAAGAATGAAATAAACACAGAAAATCAATAGAGAAATCCAATTAAACACAGTTAGTACTTCATTTGTCAATCAATTGACAAAAACTCTAACGAGACCAACAAGAAAAAAAAGAAGAGAGATGACACAAATTGCACATACAAACTTGGCAATGTTAATGAAACAAATCAACAAGCCAAGAAATACAAATTACCACAACTGGCTTAATATTACACAGGTAATTTGAATAATTTGCTACAACTATGAAAGAAATTGAGTTTATAATTGTAAAATTTCCAGTTTTGTAAGAAAAAGAAATTTCCAGACTCAGATGGTTTCACCAGAGAATTCTGGAAAACATTTTAAAGATGAATTAATTAATGCGCGCCTGTAGTTCCAGCTACTTAGAAAGCTGAGGTGGAAGAATTGCTGGAGCCCAGCAGGTCAAGTCTGGGCGATGGAGTGAGACTCCAACTCAAAAAAAAGGACAAATTTATACCAATTCTACACAGTATCTTCCAGAAAATAGAAGAGAACATTTCCCAAGTCATTTTAGGGAGTAGGTATTATACTGATACCAAAACTAGACAAAGCAAGTACAAAAAAAACTACGGGTCAATATCCTTCATGAATATGATCACTGACATCTTTAACAAAATCATACCAAATGTAATTCAGCAAAATCGCCAGGCTCGGTG
>NW_007235849.1:0-1578 GCF_000164805.1 Carlito syrichta | reverse complement strand
TAGTAAGATGATTGAGTCAGTAACACAAACTTTCAAGAAAGAAAAACCCAAACGTTAATAAAGAATTAACAGCGATCTTCTTTAAAACCTTTCCCTCAATGTAAAATATTAAATATTTTCATAACAGAAAATATATTATGTTAATAAGTTAGAATTTTCAATATTATTAAGCCTGAGACCAGGACAGAGTGTCATCACATAGTGATCGCTAGAAGAATAGTCACCAAGTCTGGAAATGTGTACATCTAGGCCACAAGGTACTGGTTTGGGAAACAGGAAGGATTATGAACACAGCTAGCTGGTATTTGGGTTTACCAAACAGAAACTTCTGGAATAATATGATTACTCTTCTCAGCTGGGCCACCCACTATTATCTTGACCCATTTGACTTTGGTGCGCACCTGTGCCTGGTGTGGGGCCTGGCAGGGCAGATGTTCCTGCTGCCGCACCAGAGTGGTGCTGGCTCAGGTAGGGGCAAAGTGGGACCTTGGTAGGGTGGGGCCTTCCCATGACAAGCCAAAGTCTTGGGGGAGTGGTTGCTGAACAGAGTGTGGGGGTGCTGAGGAGAGTGAGGAAGGGCCTGTACAGTTTATATATATTTATTGTTTATAAATATCTAATATTTATAAATACTTAACACTATTTTAAATATTTTATATTTAAAAAACTAAACACAACATTTTGCACTTTGGCAAAAGGGGACATTAGCAGAGCACAGAGTTACAAAAATGAAAAGCTGGCGGGGCAAAATAAATCTGGAGATGCTGGAATGAGAATCAGGGGTAAAGGCACGAATTCAGTAGAGACATAGAATGTGTCAGGGGAGATGAAAATAAATACATAGAGGTGCGTGTGTTTGTGTGTGTGTATTTATATTTGTATATAAATATTAGATATTTATAAACAATAAATATATATAAGCTGTACAGGCCCTTCCTCACCCTCCTCAGCCACCCCCACACTCTGTTCAGCAACCACTCACCCAAGACTTTGGCTTGTCATGGTAAGGCCCCACGCTACCAAGGTCCCACTTTGCCCTACCCGAGCCAGCACATGTGGCGCAGCAGCAGGAATGTCTCCTGCTCTGCTAGGCCCCACACCAGACACAGGTGTGCACCAAAGCCAAAGGACAGGTGGTGGAAGTTCCTGCTGGATCCCCTGATATCTAGCCAGAGCTGGGAGTTATACCACTCTGGCCCAAGGAACAAGGTAGGATTGCAAGCCAGTGAGTAGAGGAACAACTGGACGAATTGCTGCAGAAGGTGCAGATGGAGTGTCGGCCACATCACGGGGCAGAGAGTGGGGTTGCTCTGCTCGTGGGGCTCTGAGTTCACTCACCTATGCTGGGATGCAGTACTTCTACAGCACCAAGTCTGAGCTCACAAGATGTTCCACAGTGACACCCACCAGGTAGTCTGGGAAGGAGGCATTGACAGGAAGAGTTCTCAGTGGTGACTGCCCCCTCCCATGTACTCTGCAGCTTTCTCACCCTAGATCCTCATCCCCCGGAGGTCCCATGTCCTCATGGGGAGCCCAGATAAATGCTTCCTGGCACCTGCTGAACTTAGTCAAACCTCT
>NW_007235848.1:0-763 GCF_000164805.1 Carlito syrichta | reverse complement strand
AGAAAGAATCAGGAATCTGGTCACATGTGTTCTCAATCCCCAAAAATCTACACCATGTCTTTCTAAGTTCTCAACAAGCATCAGGGTTTCGACGCATGTATCTGGAAAAGGTAGTACTCATATACAGGCAACCACACAGATGTTGCTAAAAATAAGGAATCTGGGTTATAAGAGTCTTCATGGTATCTTGCTGACGTCTAAAGAAGAATCAGGGATTCGAGGCATGAATGTGGGTAATAGCAGTCCTCATATACAGGAAACTACATGGTCTCTAGTTAAGAAAAAAGAAGAAATCTGTTTTCCACGGTTCCACTATCAGAAATTCTACGTGGGTCATACTAAGCGCCAAACAAGAATCAGGGTTTCAAACAGGAATCTAGAGAAAGAGAGTCCTCATATACAGGACACTACACGGCCTCTAACTAAGGAAGAATAAAGAATCTTTGTTGTACGAGTCTTCAATCCAAAAAATTCCCAGGGTGTCTGCTATGCGACAAAAAAGAAACACTTCTTTGAGTTCCCCAAATGTTTCGGAGGAATTTAGCATGCGGATACTATGAATCACTCATTTATGGACTCCAGCAACATTCTAGTCCTCTTGAAATTTGTAAACAGTTATTGGGCCCTCCAAGTCCATTAGGTTCCTCGGAACAACTAAGGCCAGTTTCCTGGGCAAAAAGAATCTTCTTGCTATATTTGAATGTAACTCTGGTCTTAAGGTGAACCGTGTAATCCTTCACCTTCCGTTTCACTTTTTATTTTG
>NW_007235847.1:0-800 GCF_000164805.1 Carlito syrichta | reverse complement strand
TTATGGAGCAAGAAGTAGATTCACTGTGTACTGGTTATTATGGCCTAGTCTCCTCTAATAAAATTGGGGTAGAATATTTTTATGAGAGAAAAATAGTCAGACCAGGTGTATTAAAAGTGGAAAATAATTATCTTCCTGGCTGTGCGTTATGTGTGTATATGTGAATAGGTGTGCTTGTCTTTTATGACTCACAGTTTATACGAGATAATATCTTGGAATATGCATTAATTCTAGTGAAGGTGAAAGGAAGACTTCTTCACTCTTCAGCCTGTCTTCAAAAACTCCAAACATTGTTGCAAATGTGAAATTCTACTTAGCAATATGTGAGCCACTGTTCAAAAGGTGGGTGTTGGCTTCAGTCTGTCCCCTCTTACCACAGAGGAGAGGTCCTCCCTCATAGGATTTACATTTATACTCTTGGTCTGCATGGCAATGACAACTGTCTAGTTTCCAAGTCGTCTTCCCTCTCTTCAACCTTCTCTGGCAACATGGTGTCTTGTGAGTGAATGTGTGTGTTTGCAAATGTGCCCTATTTTTTAGTATTTCATTTTTGCATGAATGCCACATTTACACTTTAATCATCTGAAACAATACAGGTTTTGCTCCTGAGTAAATTAGTTGTTTTTTACTTCATACTCTCATCCCCGCATAACCAGTTTTTCAGTGCTGGAACTTTTGTTTCCCAATGTTTTCTTCACTTCTATGGGCCAATAAAAGGAGAAAGTGTCATTAGAACTTTATTAAAATTTTATTTCTCCAGTGTCTTCAAAAAGATATCAACTAAAAGGAAACACATTTTT
>NW_007235846.1:0-15991 GCF_000164805.1 Carlito syrichta | reverse complement strand
CAGGGATCAGTTGACACAAGGCTTTGCAGTCAAGAAAAAAAACTGAAAATACTTCTCAGCATTTGTAAACGTGACTAGCAGTAGAGGCAATAAATTCTAAAGGGAAAGCAACTAAGAGGACTGGAACAGGCTGAAGGAAAATCCGGGTTTTACTTAGGGAGATGTTGGAAAAGGGCCTAAGAGGATAAGACTTTTGTCAGAGGAGCAAAGACAGAGACATTCTGAGACAGCAGAGAGTGTGTTACATTTTCAGGAAGGTCTGAAATCACAAACAGATTAATAGTGGCAAATAGTGCTAAGTGATAAGATCCTCAAGAGCTAAAGATGGGGTACACTGTAGAGACACCCAATCTAAGGTCCCATCATACCCATATATTTTCATTTCCAATATTCTCAAATTTATCCTGATACAGATCCATATAAACTCTCTATTCTCATCATTCATGTCCTTCTACTCTTCTAACTTACTATAAAATAATAAATCTTTACATTTTAACTGCACAGCACATACATTTCTCAAATTTGCTTTTTCTTAACTTCATGTTTTCAACATCACAATCTCTAATTCACATGAGGAATCGGCTCTTGTAGAACTCTAGTTCACATTAAGAACACATGAAGCTATTGCAATCATATAAGCATTTCTCAACACCTCTTTGCTCCCAGTTCCTTACTCAGTTTACATAAAAGGCTACATGATCTTTCTTATCTATCTGTTACCAGATCAGTCTATATCACTTTCATCGTCTCTGCAGAGCTCAAAACTTACTCAGATCCACGCAGTCTTTCATATAAAGCAAAATCCTATTGTGTAAGTGCATACACATCAGTAGCACATGCCATACAGATGACATGATGCATGGAAAATGAATATCTACACACGCACAAAACTATGCTGCAAACATCCAAACACATCACACTCAGACAACTTCACAAAAAGTGGCAATCTCACTCCCTGCACTCAATACATAAAATGACTAAAAAAGACAGATAAACACAGACATGTACATACCTCAGAATATGCTCACGAAAGATGACAAACTACGTAATAGTGTAGACACACCCTAAATTTCACCATGTTCACACCAAAATGGCACATCAAACACTCTCTAGCAACCTCAGAGAAAAACTCAACATATTCTCAGAAGTTATAGCTTGGTTGTAGTCTTAATAGAGGTGTATGAACAGAAAAGATGGGTTATTTTGTGAAGAACTTGAGTATGCCGTGTGTTTACTGAAGCTTGTGAAATTCAACTCATAGCCATTTCCATTGGAAATGCAGATTAAAGGATATAAGAGAAACAAACAGGGGATCTGCCTGACATCTCAAAATCCATGAAATACGCAGATTGATTCCAAAACCACACAGATGATGACATGTAAAACCAGTCCGAATTTATAAACAGGGACAACTCTGAGATAGGTTGTGAGTATGGTGGATGGAGATGAAAAATTTAGTCACAGCCCTGTATGTGCAGGGAACATTTACAAGGCTGGCACCACAGACTTGGTCAAGTGACAGCTGTACTAAGAGTCAGTAAGCGTCCACGAGAGGAGATGTGACCAAAGTTGTAAGGTGTAGGCTCAAGCCAGGCCCGGGTCTCACTGGAGGATCCCACTGACACTCAGAATCTGTGAGTTCTCCTAAGACTGGCAAACGGCACAACTCCAGGAAACAAAGGCAGATATCTGAAGATGATGCTGGAGGCAGGGGGTGCCATTCAGTGGATTTTTTCTGGAAAATTCTCATTTCAGATGAATAAAAATATTGAAAACAAATAACATGGGCACCTTCCCATGTAAGCCGGCAAGATTTGAAGTTTCTGATACTACAAAACAACACATGCCACCATAGGTAATTCAGCCACACCCAAGCACATCATTCCAGTAAATATTTGGATAACAAGTTTGGAAATTAAAATCACTGAATCATAATATTCATGAGGAGAAGGCATGTGTGTTATTGCACATAGTATTTGTTGATTACCTCGTTACTGCAAATAAAAAAAAATTCATGGATCTGATTCTCCTTCTTTTCCCCAGAGATAATAGTGAAAGATCCTCATAATCATGAGTGTTTCTTGGTCCAAGACTTCAAGAAGATATCCAAAGATGCCAATTCTGAACTCCGTGATATGGGTCTCCTCTTTTAAGGAGCACATCCAAAGTGGTAAATGGATAATGGAGCGGTGTGTCAAGAATGCAGGTCCAAAAGTGGGATGGATAGATGAGCTAGAATTGGAAATAAGCTCATTTGCTTCACAACTGACACCAATGATCCCTTCTTTCGCAGACTACCCAGGGTCTCTGATTCCACTGAATGAGCAGAATTGAACTATGCACACTTTCCTATTTTCATTACAAGAGACTCTTTTACTACACAGATAGAAAAGATAAAACTTCAGGAGAAATGTAGAAGCACATTTTTAGAAGAGGTGTCTTGGGCAGGTGTGTGAAGTCTTCATTTGATACCTCCAGTACAATGTCCAGTTTAGGGGACCTTCAAAAAAGTTTTATGACTTTATTTATCTAGGTAGGTAGCGTCCAATCCACTTAACTTTATACTCCTATTTAGATCTATACCACTGAATCTCTCTTTAGCTCTTTCAATATAGAATTAATATAAACAGATAGGTTGATATACATACATAATCATTCATAAGACATTCTCAGTATTATTTTTGCATAATTTCTCCAAAAGGAAAATTGAGCTAATGATATAATAAAACATTTAATTTTTAGTGAGTGCATACTGTCTTTTAGACATAATTCACAGTTTCCAATATTCTGTCTCCATCGTCAAACACATCTCACACAGAACACCCAGTTTTCTTGACACAAGCTCTATGTACATAATTTTCACAACTTCCTTTTAACTTATGCTTTAGAGGTTTTAATGGGAAAAATCACCTTAACTTCTGGGAAAGCAAGTCCCATGTTGGGAACACTCCACGTATATTTTTAAAAAAATAAACAGCTCAAATGATTTTTCACAGTTTTTCTGGAATATTTTTCCCCAGAAATTCATTATGCTGAAGAGCATGGCCTTAGGCATGTGTGATAATCCCAGATCAGTGTCAGACCTCAGAAGAGAGTTTGTCTACCTCAGAATACTTATCCTGGGTCTCCACTTCAAGAAAGTTCTTTGATGAAAAGGATACTTAAATAGATATAGACCGACTGTGAAATCTGAGCTGAGACAGGAGGGGCAACAGAGTTGCTCATTCCAACTCTTCTTCAGATTACACTCCGGCTAAGTCAGAAGGGGTTCTGGGATCTAGGCATAGCCCAGGGATCAGTTGACACAAGGCTTTCTGGTACAAAAAAAAAAAAAAAATTGCAAATATCTCTCAGCATTTGCAATAATGACTAGGAGTAAAGGCAATAAATTCTAAAGGGAAGGCAACTAAGAGGACTGGAATGGACTGAAGGAAAAACCGGGTTTTATTTAGGGAGATGGTGGGAGATGGCCTAAGAGGATAAGACTTTTGTAAGAGGGGCAAAGACAGAGACAATATGAGACAGAAGAAAGTGTGTTACATTGCCAAGTCTGAAATCACAAACAGGTTAATAGAGGCAAAAAGTGCGAAATGAAAAGATCCTCAAGAGCTAAACATGGGACACACTGTAGAGACACCCAATCTAAGGACCCATCATATCCATATATTTTCATTTCCAATATTCTCAAACTTATCCTGATGCACATCCATCTAAACTCTCTATTCTCATCATTCATGTCCTTCTACTCTTCTACCTAAATGTAAAATACTAAATCTTTACATTTTAACTGCACAACACATACATTTCTCAAATTTGCTTTTTCTTCATGTTTTAAACATCACAATCTCTAACTCACATGAGGAATCGGCTCTTATAGAACTCTAGTTCACATTAAAAACACATGAAGCTATTGCAATCATATAAGTGCTTCTCAATACCTCTTTGTTCCCAGTTCCTTACTCAATTTATACAAAGGCTACATGATCTTTCTTATCTATCTGTTACCAGTTCAGTCTATAACACTTTCATCGTCTCTGCAGATCTCAAAACTTACTCAGATCCACGCAGTCTTTCATATAAAGCAAAATCCCATTGTGTAAGTGCATACACATCAGTAGCACAAGCCATACAGATGACATGATGCATGGAAAATGAATACCTACACACACACAAAACTATACTGCAATCACCGAAACACATCACACTCAGACAGCTTCACAAAAAGTGGCAATCTCACTCCCTGCATTCAATACATAAAATTGCTAAAAAAGACAGATAAACACAGACATGTACATACCGCAGAATATGCTCACGAAAGATGACAAACTACGTAATGGTGTAGACACACCCTAAATTTCACCATGTTCACATCAAAATGGCACATCAAACACTCTCTAGCAACCTCAGAGAAAAACTCAACATATTCTCAGAAGGTATAGCTTGGTTGTAGTCTTAATAGAGGTTTATGAACAGAAAAGATGAGTTATTTTGTGAAGAACTTGAGTATGCCATGTGTTTACTGAAGCTTGGGAAATTCAACTCATAGCCATTTCCATTGGACATGCAGATTAAAGGAAGTATGAGAAACAACCTGGGGATCTGCATGACATCTCGAAATTCATGAAATATGCAGATTGATTCCAAAACCACACAAATGATGACATGTAAAACTGGTCTGAATTTATAAACAGGGACAACTGTGAGATAGGTTGTGAGTATGGTGGATGGACATCAAAAATTTAGTAGCAGCCCTGTATGTGCAGGGAACACTCACAAAGGTGACACCACAGACTTGGTCAAGTGACAGCTGTGCTAAGAGTCAGTAAGCATCCAAGAGAGGAGATGTGACCAAAGTTGTAAGGTGCAGGCTAAAGCCAGTACGGGTCTCACTGGAGGATCCCACAGACACTCAAAATCTGTGAGTTCTCCTAAGACTGGGGAGCAGCACAACTCTGGCAACAAAGACCAGAATGGCAGATATCTGAAGATGATGCTGGAGGCAGGGGCTGCCATTCAGTGGATTCTTTCTGGGAAATTCTCATTTCAGATAAATAAAAATATTGACAACCAAAAACATGGGCCACTTCCCATGTAAGCCGGCAAGATTTGAAGTTTCTGATACTACAAAACAACACATGCTACCATGGGTAATTCAGTCACAAACAAGCACATCATTCCAACAAATATTTGGGTAACAAGATTTGGAAATTTAAAGTCACTGAATCATAATATTCATGAGGAGAATGCTTGTGTGTTGTTGCACATAGTATTTGTTGATTGCCTCCTTACTGCAAATAAAAAAAATTATGAATCTGATTCTCCTTCTTTTCCCCAGAGATAATAGTGAAAGATCCCCATAATTATGAGCGTTTCTTGGCTCAGGACGTCAAGAAGACATCCGAAGATGCCAATTCTGACTCCGTGACCTGGGACTCCTCTTTTAACAAGCACATCCAAAGAGGTATAGGGATAAAGGAGTGGTGAGACAAGAATGCAGGTCCAAAGGCGGGATGGAAAGATGAGCTTGAATTGGAAATAAGCTCATTTGCTTCACAACTGACACCAATCATCCCTTCTTTCGGGGACTACTCAGGGTCTCTATTTCCACTGAATGAGCAGAATTGAACTATGTACATGTACACTTTCCTATTTTCTTTGAAAGAGACTCCTACACGATACAGATAGAAATGATAAAACTTCAGGAGAAATATAGAAGCACATTTTTAGAAGAGGTGTCCTGGGCAGGTGGGTGTAGTCTTCATTTGATACCTCCAGTACCATGTCCACTTTCAGGGACCTTGAAAAAAGTTTTTTGTTTTTTTTTTTTGAGTTGGAGTCTCACTCCAGTCGCCCAAACTGGGGTGCAGTGGTCGCTCCCGGCCACCACAGCCTCGACCTGCTGGGCTCCAGTAATGCTTCCGGCTCAGCCTTCCACGTAGATGGAACTACAGGCAGGCGCTACCACACCCGGCTACTTTTTTGATTTATTGTAGCGGTAAGGTCTCGCTGCCCAGGTGGGTCTCGAATCTGCGGGCTCAGGCAATCCACTCACCTCATCCTCCCAAAGGCGTGAGATTACAGGCTGAACCACCGAGCCCGGCTCAGAAAAGTTTTATGACTTTATTTATCTAGCTCACTAGAGTCCAATCCACTTAATTATATACTCCTATTTAGATCTACACCACTGAATCTCTATTTTTCTCTTTCAGTATAGAATTAATATAAACAAATAGGCTGATATACATATATATTCCTTCATAAGACATTCTCAATATTATTTTTGCATAATTTCTCCAAAAGCAAAATTTAGCTAATGATAAAATAAAACATTTAATTTTTAGTGACTACATATTGTTTTTTAGACATGATTAACAATTTCCAATATTCTGTGTCCATTGTCAAAAATATCACACACGGGATACCCAGTCTTCTTGGCACATCCTCTCCATACATATTTTTCACAACTTCCTTTTATGTTTTGGAGGTTTGAATGTGAAAAATCACCTTAATTTCTGGGAAAGCAAGTCCCATGTTGGGAACACTCCACGTATATTTTTAAAAAATAAACAGCTCAAATGATGTTTCGCAATTTTTCTGGAATATTTTTCCCAAGAAATTCATTATGCTAAAGAGCATGACCTTAGACATGTTCGATAATCCCAGATCAGTCTCAAATCTCAGAAGAGAGTTTGTCTACCTCAGAATACTTATCCTGTGTCTCCACTCCAGAAAGTTCTTTGATGATAAGGATATTTATGTAGACCAATGTGAAATCTGAGCTGAGACAGGAGGGGCAACAGTGTTGCTCATCCCAACTCTTCCTGAGGTTACTTTCCTGCTAAGTCAGAAAGGATGCTGGGATCTAGGCATAGCCAAGGGATCAGTTGACATAAGGCTTTCCAGTCCAGAAAAAAAACTGAAAATGCCTCTCAGCATTTGTAATAATCACTAGCAGTAGAGGAAATAAATTCTAAAGGGAAGGCAACTAACAGGACTGGAACAGGCTGAAGGAAAAACCAGGTTTTACTTAGGGAGATGGTGGGAGAGGGCCTCAGAGGATAAGACTTTTGTCAGAGAAGCAATGACAGAGACAATATGAGACAGCAGAGCATGTGGTACATTATCAGGAATGTCTGAAATCACAAACAGGTTAGTAGAGGCAAATAGTGCTAAGTAAGAAGAGGCTCAAGAGCTAAACATGGGGCATACTGCAGAGACACCCAATCTAAGGTCCCATCATACCCATATATTTTCATTTCCAATATTCTCAAACTTATTCTGATACAGATCCATCTAAATTCTCTATTCATATCATTCATTTCCTTCTCTTTCAACTTACTATAAATACTAAATCTTTACATTTTAACTGTACAACACATAAATTTCTCAAATCTGCTTTTTCTTAATTTCATGTTTTCAACATCACAATCTCTAATTCACATGAGGAATCTCCTCTTGTAGAACTCTAGTTGACATTAGCAACACATGAATCTACTGCAATCATAAAAGCGCTTCTGAACACTTCTTTGTTGCCATTTTCTTACTCAGTTTATGTAAATGGCTACATGATCTTTCATATCTGTCTGTGACCACTTCAGTCTATAACACTTTCATCGTCTCTGCAGATCTCAAAAATTACTCAGATCCACGCAGTCTTTCATATAAAGCAAAATCTTATTGTGTAAGGGCATACACATCAATAGCACATGCCATACAGATGACATGATGCATGGAAAATGAATACCTACACATGCACAAAACTATGCTGCAAAAACCCAAACACACCACACTCAGATAACTTCACAGAAAATGGCAATCTCACTCCCTACACTCAATATATAAAATTGCTAAAAAAGACAGATAAACACAGACATGTACATACCTCAGAATATGCTCACGAAAGATGAAAAACTACATAATAGTGTAGACACACCCTAAATTTCACCATGTTCACACCAAAATGGCACATCAAACACTCTCTAGCAACCTCAGAGAAAAACTCAACATATTCTCAGAAGGTATAGCTTGGTTGTAGTCTTAATAGAGGTTTATGAACAGAAAAGATGAGTTATTTTGTGAAGAACTTGAGTATGCCGTGTGTTTACTGAAGCTTGTGAAATTCAACTCATAGCCATTTCCATTGGAAATGCAGATTAAAGGATATAAGAGAAACAAACAGGGGATCTGCATGACATCTCGAAATCCATGAAATACACAGAATTGATTCCAAAAGAATACAAATGATGACATGTAAAACTGGTCCGAATTTATAAACAGGGACAACTCTGAGATAGGTTGTGAGTATGGTGGATGGAGATGAAAACTTTAGTCACATCCCTGTATGTGCAGGGAACACTGACAACGGTGACACCACAGACTTGGTCAAGTGACAGATGTGCTAAGAGTCAGTAAGCATCCAAGAGAGGAGATGTGACCAAAGTTGTAAGTGCAGGCTAAAGCCAGTCCCAGGTCTCACTGGAGGATCCTACTGACACCCAGATTCTGTGAGGTCTCATAAGACTGGGGAACAGCACAATTCTGGCAACAAAGGCCAGAGGGGCAGATATCTGAAGATGATGCTGGAGGCATGGGGTGCCAGTCAGTGGATTCTTTCTGGGAAATTCTCATTTCAGATAAACAAAAATATTGACAACAAAGAACATGGGCACCTTCCCATGTAAACCGGCAAGATTTGTAGTTTCTGATACTACAAAACAACACATGCCACCATGGGTAATTCAGCCACACCCAAGCACATCATTCCCACAAATATCTGGATAACATGATTTGGAAATTAAAAGTCACTGAATGAAAATATTCATGAGGAGAATGCCATGTGTGTTATTGTACATAGTATTTGTTGATTGCCTCGTTAATGTAAAAAAAAAAAAAATCATGGATCTCATTCTCCTTTTTTTCCCCAGAGATAATAGTGAAAAATCCCCATAATTATGAGCGTTCCTTGGCCGAAGAAGTCAAGAAGACATCCGAAGACGCCAACTCTGACTCCGTGATCTGGGTCTCCTCATTTAAGAAGCACATCCATAGAGGTATAGAGATAAAGGAATGGTGGGACAAGAATGCAGGTCCAAAGGCGGGACGGAAGGATGAGCTAGAATTGGAATTAAGCTCACTTGCTTCACAACTGACACCAATCAACCCTTCTTTCGTGGACTACCCAGGGTCTCTGATTACACTGAATGAGCAGAATTGAACTATGTACATTTTCCTATCTTCATTGGAAGAGACTCTAACCCTATACAGATAGAAAAGATAAAACTTCAGGAGAAATGTAGAAGCACATTTTTAGATGAGGTGTCTTGGGCAGGTGTGTGAAGTCTTTATTTGATACCTCCGGTACCATGTCCAGTTTAGGGGACCTTGTAAAAATTTTGTTTGTTTGTTTGTTTTTTTGAGTTGGAGTCTCACTCCCGGCCACCACAGCCTCTGCCTGCTGGGTTCCTGCAATCCTTCCTCCTCAGCCTTCCACGTAGATGGAACTACAGGTGCGTGCTACCATGCCCGGTTACTTTTCTGATTTATTGTAGAGATGAGGTCTCGCTGCCCTGGTGGGTTTCCACTCACCTCAGCCTCCCAAAGGAGAGGGATTACAGGCTGAGCCACCGAGCCCGGCTCAAAAAAGTTTTATGACTTTATTTATCTAGCTCGCTAGCGTCCCATGCACTTAATTTTATACTCCTATTTAGATCTATAATACTGAATCTCTCTTTTTCTCTTTCCATATAGAATTAATATAAACAACTAGGTTGATATACATATATATTCCTTCATAAGACATTCTCAATATTATCTTTGCATAATTTCTCCAAAAGGAAAATTCAGCTAATGATAAAACATTTAATTTTTAGAAACTACATATTATCTTTTAGACATGATTAACAATTTCACTATTCTGTCTCCATTGTCAAAAATATCACACACGGGATTCCCAGTCTTCTTGGCACATCCTCTCCATACATAATTTTCACAACTTCCTTTTACCTTATGTTTTGGAGGTTTGAATGCGAAAAATCACCTTAACTTCTGGGAAAGCAAGTCCCATGTTGGGAACACTCTATGTATATTTTTTAAAAATAAACAGCTCAAATGATTTTTCTCAATTTTCTGGAAGATTTTTTCCCCAGAAATTCATGATGCTGAAGAGCATGCCCTTAGACATGTCTGATAATCCCAGATCAGTCTCAGACCTCAGAAGAGAGTTTGCCTACCTCAAAATACTTAAACTGTGTCTCCAATCCTAGAAAGTTCTTTGATCATAAGGATAGTTATGTAGACCAACTTTGAAATCTGAGCTGAGACAGGAGGGGCAACAGAGTTGCTCATCCCAACTCTTCCTGAGGTTACTTTCCTGCTAACTCAGAAGGGATGCTGGGATCTCGTCATAGCCCAGGGATCAGTTGACACAAGGTTTTCCAGTCCAGAAAAAAAAACCTGAAAATGCCTCTCAGCATTTGTAATAATGACTAGCAGTAGTAATGAATTCAAAAGGGAAGGCAACTAAGAGGACTGGAACAGGCTGAAAGAAAAACCGGGTTTTACTTAGGGAGATGGTGGGAGAGGGCTTAAGAGGATAAGACTTTTGTCAGAGGAGCAAAGACAGAGACAATATGAGACAGCAGAGAGTGTTACATTATCAGGAAGGTCTGAAATCACAAAGAGCTTAATAGAGGCAAACAGTGGTATGTGATAAGATCCTCAAGAGCTAAACATGGGGCAAGCTGTAGAGACACGCAATCTAAGGTCCCAGCATACCCATATATTTTCATTTCCAATATTCTCAAACTTATCCTGATACAGATCCATCTAAACTCTCTTTTCTCATCATTCATTTCCTTCAACTCTTCTAACTTACTAAAAATACTAAATCTTTACTTTTTAGCCGCACAGCACATACATTTCACAAATTTGCTTTTTCTTAATTTCATGTTTTCAACATCGCAATCTGTAATTCACATGACGAATCTGCTCTTGTAGAACTCTAGTTCACATTATCAACACATGGAGCTATTGCAATCATATAAGTGCTTCTCAATACCTCTTTGTTCCCAGTTCCTTACTCAGTTTACACAAAAGGCTACATGATCTTTCTTATCTATCTGTTACCAGTTCAGTCTATAACACTTTCATTGTCTCTGCAGATCTCAAAAATTACTCAGATCCACGCAGTCTTTCCTAGAAAGCAAAATCCTACTGTTTAAGTACATACACATCAATAACACATGCCATATAGATGACATGATGAATGGAAAATGAATACCTACACACACAAAACTATGCTGCAAACACCCAAACACATCACACTCAGAAAACTTCACAAAAAATGGCAATCTCACTCCCTGCACTCAATACATAAAATTGCTAAAAAAAAGACAAATAAACACAGACATGTACGTACCTCAGAATATGCTCACGAAAGATGACAAACTACGTAATGGTGTAGACACACCCTAAATTTCACCATGTTCACACCAAAATGGCACATTAAACATTCTCTAGCAACCTCAGAGAAAAACTCAACATATTCTCAGAAGTTATAGGTTGGTTGTACTCTTAATAGGGGTTTATGAAGAGAAAATATGAGTTATTTTGTTAATAACTTGAATATTCCGTTGTTTACTGAAGCTTGTGAAATTCAACTCATAGCCATTTCCATTGGAAATGCAGATTAAAGAAATAAGAGAAACAACCTGGGGATCTGCATGACATCTCGAAATCCATGAAATACGTACAATTGATTCCAAAACCACACAAATGATAACATGTAAACCGGTACGGATTTATAAACAGGGACAATTCTGAAATAGGTTGTGAGTATGGTGGATGGAGATGAAAAATTTAGTCACAGCTCTGTATGTGCAGGGAACACTGACAAAGGTGACACCACAGACTTGGTCAAGTGACAGCTGTGCTAAGAGTCAGTAAGCATCCAAGAGAGGAGATGTGACCAAAGTTGTAAGGTGCAGGCTCAAGCCAGTCCCGGGTCTCACTGGAGGATCCCACTGACACTCAAAATCTGTGAGTTCTCCTAAGACTGGGGAACAGAACAACTCTGGCAACAAAGACCAGAAGGGCAGATATCTGAAAATGATGCTGGAGGCACGGGCTGCCATTCAGTGGATTCTTTCTGGGAAATTCTCATTTTAGATAAATAAAAATATTGACAACAAAGAACATGGGCACCTTTCCATGTAAACCGGCAATATATGAAGTTTCAGATACTGCAAAACAACACATGCTACCATAGGTAATTCAGTCACACCCAAGCCCATCATTCCAACAAATATTTGGATAACAAGATTTGGAAATTTAAAGTCACTGGTTCATAATATTCATGAGGAGAATGCCATGTGTCTTGTTGTACATAGTATTTGTTGATTGCCTCACTAATGCAAAAAAAAAAAAACACAAAACAAAACATGGATCTGATTCTCTTTCTTTTCCCTAGAGATAATAGTGAAAGATCTCCATAATCATGAGCGTTTCTTGGCCCAAGACGTCAAGAAGATTTCCGAAGACGCCAACTCTGACTCCGTGATCTGGATCTCCTCTTTTAACAAGCACATCCGTAGAGGTATTGGGTTAAAGGAACGGTAGAACACAAATACAGGTCCAAAGGCGGGATGGAAAGATGAACTAGAATTGGAATTAAGGTCATTTGCTTCACAACTGACACCAATGATCCCTTCTATCGAGGACTACCCAGAGTCTCTGTTTCCACTGAATGAGCAGAATTGAACTATGTACACTTTCCTATTTTCATTGGAAGAGACTCCTACACAATACAGATAGAAAAGATAAAATTTCAGGAGAAATGTAGTAGCACATTTTTAGAAGAGGTATCCTGTGCAGGTGTGTGAAATCTTCACTTGATACCTCCAGTATCATGTCTTGTTTAGAGGGCCTTCAAAATTGTTTTATGACTTTATTTATCTAGCTAGTTAGCATTCAATCCACTCAACTATATATTCCTATCTAGATCTATACCATTGAATCTCTCTTTATCTCTTTCAATATAGAATTAATATTAACATATAGTTTGATATACATATATCATCCTTCATAAGACATTCTCATATTATTTTTGCATAATTTCTCCAAAAGGAAAATTGATCTAAAGAAAAAATAAAACATTTACTTATTAGTGACTTCATATAGTCTTTTACACATGATTCACAATTTCCAATATTCTGTCTCCATCGTCAAAAATACCACACACGGGATACCCAGTCTTCTTCGCACATCCTCTCCATACATAATTTTCACAACTACCTTTTAACATGTTTTGGAGGTTTGAATGCGAAAAATCACATTAACTTCTGGGAAAGCAAGTCCCATCTTTTGAACACTCCACGTATATTTTTAAAAAATAAACAGTTCAAATGATTTTTCTCAATTTTCTGGAATATTTTTCCCCAGAAATTCATGATGCTGAAGAGCATGCCCTTAGACATGTCTGATAATCCCAGATCAGTCACAGACCTCAGAAGAGCATTTGTCTACCTCAGAATACTTATTCTGTCTCCACTCCTAGAAAGTTCTTTGATCATAAGGATAGTTATGTAGACCAACTGTAAAATCTGAGCTGAGACAGGAGGGGCAACAGAGTTGCTCATCCCAACTCTTCCTGAGGTTACTTTCCTGCTACTCAGGAAAGGGCTTCAGGCAGTGAAACTAGGACTGAGTCCTCTGGGAAGGGAAAGAACAAGACACGTGCCTGCAAGAACAGCACACATTTCCTCAACATCAACCTCCAAAATGTGACCCTGGGGCAGCTGTGCGCAGGCAGTGGGTAGGTCGGCCGAATGTATGGAAATTAATGAGAACCATCCTCCTTGGATTGGCACAAACTCATACTTTATCCTCCTTTATACTAAGCATGGCCTTATTTCTCTCTCCTTTTACTTAATCTCAAATACATATTCCTCCACTCTACATCCATTCCCTTCTCCAGTAGAATTACATAGATACACTCATCCACCCTCATTCCTGCATATAATCAACCTCTGGCTCATTCTGTTGCATAGTAATCTCATAAATACTTAACATCTCTTCACCCAGACACTCTGTGTACCTTCCGTAGACTTGAAGTCCAGACTTGAAAACTTCAAGTCCAGACTTGAAAACGTTTCCTTCCTTAAAAGAATGCTCTTTCATATGTGGTTTTTCTCCCCCCATGTCACTTCATCCACAATGCCTTCAGTCTTTCCTAAGCTACACAACCGGAGATCTCATATGCGTTTCCTCTAAAACATACTTACTGTCTCATATTAGAACAAAGTGCAGCAAAGAACAAGTACATGCCAGTACACGTTCATGTGCATCGTCACACTGCATAACGCATGCACACACTCATCAACATCCCCTTTCACCAATACCAGAAATACTCAGCAGATATGTCCCATGAAACACATACAACTTCTTGAAATGCACCGCCTACTCATTACACAGACATCCCAGTACACACCTCAAATAATACATACCATGTACAGAATTCAGAAACATCACTCATGCATACATTTCCATTACACATATCACCATGCAAGGGAATTCTCCTGGCCATCTTAATGCTTGTAGACTTCCCATACACTATTGGAGTTTACACTTGAAATTTTCTTTTACAGGTTATCATCAAGAAACCTCTGGTCCTGGAATTTTTGCTATCCCTCAACCCCAGGACCTGGAGGAAAACAAGTCTTTGTCTAGCAACTCAGATATCTGTTCTTTTTATACATATGCAGAAGAATCACTGAAGTCCTCAGTAGAGAAAGCGGAAAGGACCATGAAAATCTACTATACAGAGGTTCAATTAAAAAGGGGTGTGGCTTTTATGGAGGAGGAGACAGAGCAAGTATTGGGGCCCCCCCAAAAGAAATTTAAATTAAAAGAAATGACCTACCAGGAGAAGATCGAGGAAAAACCCTCCCTGTCTTATACCTCCACCAGGGACCTCCTCACTGACAGTGAGTCCGACTTCGATAACACCACCCAAGACGAACTGCAGGAGGTTGAGGGAAAAGCCGAGTCACCAGCTCCAGAGGGATGTACCAGGTCCAAGACGCCCGAATGGCTGGTAGGCATCGCGGGTGGCTTCAGATGCATTGCCTGTTGTAGAGTTTTCCCCAGCTTGGAGGTGCTAAAAAATCACGTGGAACATGGAGTCACGGAGGGCTTCAGCTGCCAAGTTTTCCCCCGTGCCTACCACAGGCTGAGGAAGAAAAGAAAAAACAAAAATGGGAGGAGACTGAGGAAGAAGAGAGGAAATCAGGTCAATGACATCTAGAAGCAATGAGAAAACACATACATCATGAGAACATTCTCATGCAACTAGACAATATTCAACTACTAACAGAAACTGGGTCCCCTCTTCCAAGATAAACCAAGGGTATTGAGAGTCACGGCCCCTTCAACTGTGTTCCCTAACCTAACACCAATCCGAGAGGCACAGGACAAGGCTCTGTCCCTGACAAAGGGTTGATATGATATGCAGATCAGTCCTAGTCCTACCCTTTCCTGGGTGTGACTAGGAGCACACTGCTGAGAATCTTTAACCACTGGGAACTCACACGGAGTGGAATCTTTTTCTTTTTCCTGTGACCCATTTTCCATGGTGGATACATAGGAGGAGCAAAGTCTGTTTCCTCAAACATGTGAGTGTAACCAGGAAAGGAGGAACACAAGCTAGCCTTGTGTCCTAATTTCATTTGATGAAAATATTTAAATGACTTGCCTTTTGGATGACCCCCGTATTCTATTTTGAAAGTTTCCAGTTTTCATGTCTTATTCTTTATTTTTGTTTCAGTTTCGAATGCCTTGTTTTATGCGGCAGTTGAGAGAAGTTAAAAGTTGACAAAACTGCAAAGGCTTTGTAAAGCCAGGCTGATAACACAGTACATAGAGTGTCTCCTTTTTACTTAGGAGAATCTATCTACCATTGGATACCCTGAATACCCTGACAGGTGCTGAGCCCTCG
>NW_007235845.1:0-636 GCF_000164805.1 Carlito syrichta | reverse complement strand
GTCAGTCACCAGACACCCATCACAGAGGGAGAGCCAGTCATTGGTTCATCAACTACAGACAGCAAAATTATTGAGGCACCCATCACCAAAGAGTGACAGTCACTGAGGCACCTATCAACTAGATCATCCAATCAATGGGACAACAATCCCAAAGGATGTCCTGTTACTGAAGTACACAACACAAACAAGGCCCAGTCACTGCATTACACTTTTCAAGGGAAGAAAATTCACTAGTACACCCATCACACAGGTTGTCCAGTCACTGAGGCACCCATCATAGAGAAATCTCAGTAGATAGAAAATCCATCACAGAAGAGCTACAATAAATTAGGCACTGCTTGCAGATGAGGCCAAGCAATTGGGACACCCATTCTAGAGGAAGACCATTCTCTGTGGCATGCAGTGTGGAAAAGAACCAGAAACCGGAACACCCATCACAGAGGAGATCTACTCAATGGGGCACCAATTTTGGAGAATGCCCAGATAGTAACACATCTATCACAGAGGTGAGACTGTCACTTTTTAACCCATCGCAAAGGAATGTTAATCACTGAGGCACCCATCACAGAGATGGGTCAGGTGTTGAGGCACCCATCACAGAGGAAAGTCAGTCAATGGAACATCAATCACATTGGA
>NW_007235844.1:0-2588 GCF_000164805.1 Carlito syrichta | reverse complement strand
GAGGGCTAGTCACTGAAGTATCCATTACAGAGGACAATGGGTCACTGGAGTTCCCATTATGGAGGAGGACCAGTCACTAGGGCAGCCGTCACTGTGAAGGGGTAGTCACTGATGCACCCATCACAGAGGAGATCCAGTCACTCGAGTTCCCATTATGAAAGACAGCCAATCACTGTGACAGTCATCACAGAGGAAGGTCAGTCCCCGGGGCACCATCAAAGAGAAGGGCTAGTCACTGAGTGCATATCACAGAAGATAGACAGTCATTGGGGTTCCAATTATGTTGAGTGGCAGTTATCACAGAGGAGAGTCAGTCACTACAGAACACATCACGGAAAATGGTTAGTCACTGGAGCACCCATTATGGAAGATGCCCAGTCATTGTCCCTTCCCAAAGGAGGGACCATCAATTGATCATCTATCACAGAGTAAATAGCATCCCTGGTGCAGTCATCACAGAAGCAAGCCAGTCACTGAGGCACTCATCACAGAGGTGCATCAGTCACTGGGGCATACATCATTGAGGTGATACAGTCACTGGGACACCCAAAAGAGAAGAGAGACAGTCACTGAGCTCCCATCACAGAGGAAGGCAAATCTCTGAGTTACCTATCACAGAAGAGGACCAATCAACGAGGCACACATCACAGAGTAGTCCCAGTAAGTGTGGCACCCAACCTAGAGGAGGTTCAGTCAGTGGGGAACCCATTATGAAAGAATGTCAGTCACCAGACACCCATCACAGAGGAGAGCAGTCATTGGTTCATCAACTACAGACAGCAAATTATTGAGGCACCCATCACAAAAGAGTGACAGTCACTGAGGCACCTATCAACTAGATCATTCAATCAATGGGACAACAATCACAAAGGATGTCCTGTCACTGAAGTACACAACAAAAACAGGGCCCAGTCACTGCATTACACTTTTCAAGGGAAGAAAATTCACTAGTACACCCATCACACAGGTGGTCCAGTCACTGAGGCACCCATCATAGAGAAAGCTCAGTAGATAGAAAATCCATCACAGAAGAGCTACAATAAATTAGGCACTGCTTGCAGATGAGGCCAAGCAATTGGGACACCCATTCTAGAGGAAGACCATTCTCTGTGGCATGCAGTGTGGAAAAGAACCAGAAACCGGGACACCCATCACAGAGGAGAGTTACTCAATGGGGCACCAATTTTGGAGAATGCCCAGATAGTAACACATCTATCACAGAGGTGAGACTGTCACTTTTTAACCCATCGCAAAGGAATGTTAATCACTGAGGCACCCATCACAGAGATGGGTCAGGTGTTGAGGCACCCATCACAGAGGAAAGCCAGTCAATGGGACATCAATCACACTGGAGGATTAGTCACTGAGGCACCCAGCAGTAGGAAGATGAATCACTGAGGCACCAATCTCAGAGGATGGCCAGTCATGGTGGTACACATTAGGAGGAGCACACCAATTACAGAAGAGGCCTATCACTAGGCTCCCATCACAGAGGATGCATGGTCACTGGGGCATCCATCAAGAAGAAGGGATCAGTCACTGAGGCATGGAACAGGAAAAGATCCAGTCACTGGGGTACAGAGGAGGACCATTAACTGGGACATCCCTTACTATAGAAGCACAATCACTGGGTCACCCATCACATAGGAGGGCCAGTCACTGGGGCAGCTTCCTCAGGGGAGAGACAGTAATTGGGGCATCCATCACAGAGGAGGACAGTCGCTAGAATGTCCATCACACAGGAGGGTCAGTCATTGGAAATCTCTTTATGGAAGAGGGCCATGTACCAGATCAGCCATCACAGAGGGAGACCAGACCTTGTATTACCGATCATGGATGAGGGCTGGTCACTGAGGCACCCATCACACAATAGAGTCAGTCATTATGACACCGATAGCAGAGGAGGCACAATAACTCTGGCACACATTAGAGAGGAGTTATAGTCACTGGAACAGCCAACACAGAGGAAGGCCAGTCACTGTGCCAGTCACACAGAAGAGGGCCAGTGACTGGGGCAGTCATCACAGAGAGGGTCCAGTCACTGATGCATTTATAGCAGAGAAGGACCAGTCGTTGGGCAGCCATCACAGAGCATGCTCAGTCATTGGGTCACCCATTATGCTGGAGGTCCAGTGACTGGGGCACCCATCACAGAGAAGGGCTAGTCACAGATACAACAATCACAGAGGTGGGCAGCTCCCATTAAGGGAAGCCAAGTCACTGGGGGATCCATTGCAGAGTAGGGATAATCACCTGGACACACATCACTGAGGAGACGCAGTCATTGGGGTATGTATCACAGCACAGTGCAAGTCACTGAGGTACCCATTACAAAAGAGATTCAGACACTGGGGCACCTATTAGAAGGAGAGTCAATCACTGGGGCCCATTTCCTAAGTCACCCGTCTCAGAAGAGGCCTAGTCAATTGGGCACATATGAGATCATGGTCAGTAATTGGGACACCAGTCACAGAGAAGGCCAGTCACTTGGTTACTCTTTATGGTGAAGACTCAATTACCATGACACCCTTCACAGAAGAGGGCTATTCACTTGGACACCATTATACACGAAAGTCTGTCACAATGCC
>NW_007235843.1:2330-4024 GCF_000164805.1 Carlito syrichta | reverse complement strand
GGCCCTCGCTAAGGAAGAATAAAGAATCCGTGATACACTAGTCCTCAATCCGAAAAATCCTCAGGGTGCCTTGCTACGAGATAAACAAGAATCGTGGCTTCGAACTTCTCTCATGTTTTGGAGATATTTGGCTTGTGGGTATTACGTATCAGTCATTTCAGGACTCCAGCAATATTTTGGTCTTTTTAAGAGTTGTAAACGGGTATCTGGTAGTACAAGTTCCTTAGGTTCCTCGGGGCAACTGAGGCCAGATTCCCGGAACAAAAGTATCTTCTTGACGAATTTGGATGTAACTCTGGTCTTAATATGAACTTGTTAATCCTTAGATTTCCATTTGTACTTTTATTTGGAGAGAGTGCGAGCGTTTTGCAGTTGCCAAATATTTAGAACGAATTATTAAAATGTAACCAGGAATCATGGATTTCACGTCCCTAGGAAATATCTGGGCATCTGAATTTTTGTATACAGAGTTTTGGAATCCATATAGACACGGTAAATCAGTGCATCTTGCTGAGAACGGAAAGGGAATCCAGGTCTTGAAGTTTTCAATCGCCGAAATCTACAAGGTCTCTTGATAAGGTTTAATCAGCAATCTGGGCTTCAAGGTCGCCTCATTTTTAGGGTATCTTTTGAAAAGGGAAACAAGAATCTTGGGGTTCCTTTTCCACAGAAACTTTATGAGAGTCTTTCTCTTGATATCCAAGCAAATGGAATTCTAGGTCAACAGGAAATATCTCGGCGTATTCCTGAGATGATGCGGGAATTTCAAAAATGGGAGTCCTAATATACATAACACTAAATGACCAGTTGCTACGGCAGTATAAGGAATATTGGTTCCACGAGTCCTCCATCCCAAAAATCTGCAGAGCGTCTTTCTAAAAGATAACCACCAATCAGGTTTTGTGAGTAGGAATCTGGATAATGGAAATCCTTGTATACAGAAAACTGCACAGTCTATCGCTAAGGAAGAATAAAGAATCTGGTATACACGTGTCTTCAATCTCAAAAAAAATTTCAGGGTGACTTGCTAAGGGCTAAACACGAATTTTGGTTTTTGAAGCATAATCTAGGGAAATGAAATCCTCATATACAGGCAACAGCAAGGCTTTTCGTAAGAAAGAATAAGGAATCTGGGTGACATGTGTTCTCAATCCCCACAAAACTACACGGTATCTTCCAAAGGTCTAAACAAGTATCGGTGTTTTGGCGCATGTATCTGGGAAAGGAGGTGCTCATATACAAGCAACTGCACGGCTGTTGCTAAAAATAAGGAATCTGGGTAATACAGGTCATCAGTCTTGAATATCTACAGGGTTTCTTGCTTACGGTTAAAAAATAATTAGAGATTTGAGGCATGAATATGGGTAATAGAAGTCCTCATATACAGGAAGCTACATGGCCTCTTGTTAAGAAAAAAGAAGAAATCTGTTTTGCATGGTTCCTGTATCAAAAAATCTACATAGCGTCTAACTAAGGGCTAAACAAGAATCACAGTTTCGAAACAGGAAGTAGGGAGATAGAGTTCTTATATACAGTACACTATATGGCCTATAAATAGGAAGAATAAAGAATCTTTGTTGTACGAGTCATCAATCCAGAAAATTCCCAGGGTGTCTGCTATGGGACAAACAAGAAACAGGTCTTCGTGCTCCACAAATTTTTTGGAGCAATTTAGCATGCGGATATTACAAATC
>NW_007235843.1:0-1592 GCF_000164805.1 Carlito syrichta | reverse complement strand
GGAATTCTCCATCACCCGGAACTGTCTCGGCATCCTCCAGAGTGAAGGAGGAAGCTGGGTAATGGGAGTCGTCATATACAGGAAACTATACGCCATATTGCTAAGGAAGTATAAGGAATCTTGGTTATATGAGTCCTCAATCCCAAAAACTGCAAACCGGTTTCCTAAGAGGTAACCACGAATTAGGTTTTTGAAGTTGGAATCTGGGTAATGGGAGTCCTCACATACAGGAAACTACACTC
Organism: Carlito syrichta; assembly: GCF_000164805.1. Lineage (NCBI taxonomy): Eukaryota > Metazoa > Chordata > Mammalia > Primates > Tarsiidae > Carlito > Carlito syrichta. Next base: position 1,350 of record NW_007235843.1, on the reverse strand, counting down.
CCAGGTGCTAAGTAAGAATAAGGAATCAGCGTTTCTCATGTCCTCAATCCCCAAAAATCTTCAAGTCGTCTTGCTATGGGCTAAACATGAATCAGGGTGATTTCGAGCATGAATCTGGGGAACTGGAGTCCTCATATACAGGCAACTACATGAGTTTTGCTAAGAAAGAATAAGGAATCTGGGTTAACGAGTCCTCGATCCCACAAATCTACAGGGCATCTTGGAAAGGGCTAAAAAAAAATCAGAGTTTCGAAGCAGGATCTATGTACTGGCGTCCTAATATAAGGAAAATACACGGCCCTTTGCCAAGGAAGATAAAGAATCGGGGTTATAGCAGTCCTGAGTCCTAAAAACCAGCAGGTTATCTGCTGTGGGCTAAACAAGAATCAGGGTTTAGAAGCTGCAACATAGGTAATAGCAGTCCCCATATACAGAATCTACACGATCTCTTCCTAAGAAAAATAAGAAACCTGTTTTACACAGTTCCTCTTTCGCAATATCTACATGGCATCTTGCTAATGGCTACACAAGAAACAGGGATTTCGAAACAGGATTCTGGGGAAAGGGAGTCCTCACATACAAGACACTACACAGCCCCTCACTAAGGAAGAATAAGGAATCTGTGGTACACTAGTCCCCAATCTGAAAAAATCTCAGGGTGTCTTACTACGGGATAAACAAGAATAAGAGCTTAGAGCTCGTCTCATATTTCAGAGATATTTGGCTTGTGGGTATCATGAATCAGTCATTCCAGGACTCCATCAACATTCTGGTCCTCTTGAGAGTTATAAACGGGTATCTGGTAGTAAAAATCCCTTAGGTTCCTCGGGACAACTAAGGCCAGATGCCCGGAAAAATGTATCTTCTTTACGTATTTGCATGTAACTCTGGTCTTAAGATGAACTTGGTAATCTTAAATTTCCGTTTGTACTTTTATTTGGAGAGGGTTCAAGGGTTTGACAGTTGCCACATATTTAGTACGAATTATTAAAATGTAACCAGGAATCATGGGTTCCATGTCCCTAGGAAACATCTGGGCATCTGCATTTTTGTATGCAGAGTTTTTGAATCAATATAGACAGGGAAAATCAGGGCATCTTGCTGAGAACGTAAAGGGAATCCAATTCTTGGAGTTCTCAATCGCCTAAATCTACAAGGTTTAATGATAAGGTTTTATCAGCAATCTGGGCTTCTATGACGCCATAATTATAGGGTGACTTTTAAAAAGGGAACCAGGAAACTTGGGTTCCAATTCCACAAAAACTTCATGGGAGTCTTTCTCTTGATATCCAAGCAAATGGAATTCTAGGTCACCAGGAAATGTCTCGGCATCTTGCTGAGAATGAAGCG
>NW_007235842.1:0-668 GCF_000164805.1 Carlito syrichta | reverse complement strand
CTGGATCCCCGGAGACCAAGGCCCACTGAACCAGGCAGGGAGACCCCATCTCCACACCCAATCAAACAGGTTGTCTGGGGTCGTGGTGACCATCCTCCTGGCCACTCCAGAGGCCAAGGAGGGAGGATCACGAGAGCCCACAATATCAAGGCTGGCCATGAGTGACGGCCGTGTCCCTGGACCCCAGCTTGGGACTCAGAGTCAAAGCCTGTCTCCAAAATTTTCAGTATCATACACAGATTCTCATCTGCATGTGGTGTGTTCACAGGGCGACTCGCTTTATAGCGAGGAAAATGGGATTGGGGAGGAAGAAATGTCTCCGGTTGAGGGATGTTTCCCTGGTCTTACTTGGTGGAAGGTCCTCATTGCCAATTCAGAGGGTCACCCTGCCTGGGAAACATTTCTCACCTCGGAGAGGAGAGCCAGCATGTACCCAGCCGGGGAGCCTCGGGAACTCCCAAACCAAGATGGGGGTAGGCATTGGGGGGGTTGGGGCTCGATGGTGCCAAGCCTTGGGGACCCACATATGTGGGGGAGGCAGGGGGGAAGGATTGAGGGCAGAAAGTTTGCAGGAGAATGGTAATTTCTTTCTCTTTCTTTCTTTCTTTCTTTCTTTCTTTCTTTCTTTCTTTCTTTCTTTCTTTCTTTCTTTCTTTCTTTCATCTTTT
>NW_007235841.1:9239-12470 GCF_000164805.1 Carlito syrichta | reverse complement strand
CACCAAGAATGAGGAGTCACCCTCAGGGATGGGAGAGAAAAAGGCACTTTCCGGTCTCTCATTCACGGGAGGTTTCAAAGATGGCCACCGGGCACATCTGTCCTGCGTCTTCCGGCATGAGACCCAGAATGCGAGCCTCCACCCTCCACACTCTTACTGACAGAAAAGACGTATGTGAGCTCACAGAACAGACAACCCCGAGGTAGGGCATCCATTGGGCACAGAGTGATCAAAGTGGTGTGGCAACACTGTGGCCAGCCCAGGTTCCGGTCGCCCTGTCTGCCACCTACTGGTGGGGGAGGGCCGTTCCTCTCCAGATCACTCCATCATTTCATGCCCACATGAAACTCCCTGTGGAGCCCAGGTTGCCCATCATGGCACACGTGGGAGGCATCTTTTTTTTTCCCTCAGAGTCTCTGTTAGCCAGGTTGGGGCACACCAGCACAATCATGGCTCTTGGGGCCTCTAACTGCAGGGCTCAGGTGGTCCTACAGCCTCGGCCCCCGAGCAGCCGGGAACCGGGGCTCACCAAGACTGACTCAACTTTGGCCAAGAAGAGGTTTGACCATGTTGCCTGAGCTGGTCTCCGATCCCTGGGCTCAGACAGGGGCTGATGGCCTTGAACCACAGTACCCAGCCTGGACTCGCATGTTCTGTCAACAGGTTCGATGAAAAGGAATGCCCCGGGATGGATTCCATGGCATCCTGTATAGCCGGGATGGCTGACACCACCACACATGACTCTAGTGTTTGCATTCCGGAGTGATGTGTTTTTGCTACGTGGCCCAGGCTGTTCTCAAACTCCCAGGTGCCAGTGGTCCCATGCCTCAGCCTCCCAAAGCCACAGTTGGATTGTCTGCTGATCCACTGTCTTTTGAGAACTCTAGACCCAAGCCTGGGGCTTCCTTCCCAAATAATCTCTGTCTGCTCATGATGATTCCAACTCCATAAAAAAATTGATGCTCTTTTTTTTCCTCTTTTTTTCTTTTTCTCTTTGAGTTAGAGTCTCATTCCATCACCCAGGCTGGAGGGCAATGGCTAACCACGCCACAGCAGCCTCAGCCTGCCGGACTCCATAGAGCCTTTACCCGGCCTTCCAAGTTACCAGAACAACAGGCACACACCACCACACCCAGATCATATGGGATGGAGGGTAGAGACAAGGTCTCACTGAGGTGCCCAGGTGGGTCTCGGCCTGTGGGCTTGGGTCAGCCGCTGGCTCGGCCTCCCAAAGTGATGGGATTACGAGGTGAGCCCCTGAGCCTGGCCTCTAAGCTTCGTCAAAAATGAATCAGAAGTTGTGGTACAGCTGCCCCAGTCTGAATCCCAGTGCTCTAGGAGGCAGAGGTGGGAGGATGGCTGGAGCCCAGGAACACAAGGCCAGCCTGGGCCATGCAAGGAGACCCCATCTCTGCACCTATCCAAACAGGGTGTCTGGGGTCGAGTTATCTGTCATCCCGGCCACTCCAGAGGCTGAAGCGGGAGGATCACCAGAGACCATGATTTCGAGGCTGGTGGTGAATAATGATCATTGTCCCGGGTCCCAGCCTGGGCCACAGAGCTAGACCCTGTCTCCAAAAACATCAGAATCGTACGTAGATTCTCAACTGTGCATGGTGTGTGCACAGGATGACTTTCTTTAGAGCCAGGAAAAATGGGATTGCAGGGGAAGACATGTCCCTGCGTGAGGGAGGTGTCTCTGACCTTTCTTTTGGAAGGTCCTCATTGCCGAGTCGTAGGGTTGTTCTGTCTATGGCACACTTCTCACCTCAGAGAAGAGACCCGGCAGAAACCTGGCCTGGGAGGCTCACGAACTCCCACACCAAAGAGGGGTCAGCCATTTGTGGTGGGTTGGGGCTGGAGGGTGTCGTGTTGGGGGACTGTCACATGTGGGGGAGATGGGCAGTGAATGACTGAGGTCAGAAGATTTTCAGGAAATGGATCTTTCTTTCTTTCTTTCTTTCTTTCTTTCTTTCTTTCTTTCTTTCTTTCTTTCTTTCTTTCTTTTTCTTCTATCTTGTCTTTTCTTTCTTCACTAGGGTTGCCCAGGCTGCTCTCCAACCACCTGATTCAGGTCATCCTCCTGGCCCAGGCCTCCAAAACTGTTGCGATCACAGGCTTTTCATTTGGGCGTTGTCCTGGTCTTCTTGCATGTTCTTGAACTCTGGGCCGGAAGCTATCCTCCTGCCATGGCTTGCCCTCACCCAAGGTTTTCTGAGTATTGCTTGGGGTTGAGATGCGGTTTTACTATGGTGTCCAGCCTGGTCTCGAGTTCCTGGGCTCCAGCCATCTTCCAGTCTCAGCCTCCCCGAGTGCCAAGGAGACATACCTGAGTCGCCCAGTGGTCCCGACCCTCATAGTTTTGAGAGATGCCCTCCCTTTCCCCAAGGCTCTCCATGGGAGGACCGAGTGGGCCCAACCTGGGAAACAAGGCTAGTGAAGGTGTGGGCACCCCAGTGAAGACAAATGGCTACACCAGGTGCACATGTCAGGGAGGTCTTGGCCAGCGATTTAGGTCACTTTCTCCAGGGTCCCGGGACTTTGCAAGGGAGCGGTGCTAGCGGTGGAGCCCCGAGACGGGTGTGGAGGCTGGGTGTGTGGGCTCACGCATGTCATCCCAGCTTTCTGGGAGGCTGAGGAAAGAGGATGGACTGAGCCCCCGGGTTCAAGATCAGCCTGGGCACCTTGGCAAGACCACGTCTCTACAAGAAGCCAAAAAATGAGCTGTGGTGGCGCATATCTGTCGTTCTGGCCACTCGGGAGGCTGTGATGGGAGAATTGCTGGATCCCAGCCAGTGGAGACTGTGGTGGCTGAGAGTGGCCCCCAGCACTCCGACCTCGGCTACAGAGCGGGACTCCGACTCAGAATAATAATACCAACCACTATCACAACCACTGGCTGGGCTCAGGTGCTCAGCCTTGCCTCCCAGCCCTTTGGAGGCCCAGGTGAGAGGAAGTCCTATGCCTGCAGGTTCAACACCAGCCTGGGACATGGGGAGAGACCTCGTCTCAGCCATCAAAAATGAATCTAAAGATTTGCCGGGCCTGGTGGAGCAGCACTGTGGTTCCAGCCACTCAGAGGGCCAAGGTGAGAGGATTGCCTGAGGCCAGCAAGTGGAGTCTGTGGTGACCGTGATCATGACCCTGTTCTCTGGCCTGGGTGAACGAGCAGATTCTTACTCAATATAATAAAAATCACCACCACCACCACCCCAACACCCAGCGTGAGGA
>NW_007235841.1:758-9014 GCF_000164805.1 Carlito syrichta | reverse complement strand
CCTCAGGGATGGGAAATGAAAAAGCAGTTTCTGGCCTGTTATTCGCAGGAGGTTTCAAAGGTGGCCACTGGACACATCCATCCCATGCTTTTGGCCATGTGCTCCAGAATTCCTGCCTCCACCCTCCAACTCATGCCCCATGGCAAATAAGTGTGTGAGTTCACAGAACAGATGGCCCCGAGCTAGGGTGTATGTCAGGCACAGAGCGATTAAGGGGGTCCAGCAACGCCATGGCCAATCAAGTTCTGGTCACCCTGTCTGCCACCTTTGGGTGGAGGGAGGGCCCCTTCATCTCCCAATCACTCCATCATCCCCTGCCCATGCATACTTTTACCTGGGAAGCCGTAGACACCTGTCAGGACAACTGTGGGAAGTCTCTATTTTGTCACCAGAGTCTCCGTCAGTCGAGCTAAGGCACGGCAGCATGATGGTGGCTCCCAGGTCCTCATCCTGCAGGACCCACTTGGTCTTCCCGCCTAAGACCTCAAGCAGCCAGGACTCCAGGGTCCACAACGTCTGACTCAATTTAAGGGTACATCTCACTGAGACGAGGTCTGGCCATGTCACCCGGGCTGGTCTCCGATACCTGGGCTCAGGCAGCCTCCCACCTCGGCCTCCCAGGGCATGGGTCTGATGGCCATGAGCCATGGTGCCTGGACAGGACTTACAAATTCTGTGGGTGTGGTCAAAGCTATGGAACGCCCCAGGATAGAGGCCACTGCATCCTGTAGATCTGGGACTGTGGGCGCCACCACGCATAATGCAGTGTTTGCATTTAGGGAAGTGATGAGGTCTTGCTACATGGTGCAGGTGGTCCAAATTCCCATGCTCCAGCGGTTCCCTGCCTCGACCTCCCAAAGCCACTGCCCCATTGTCTGCTGATCAACCATCTTTCAAGAACTCTAGGCCCAAGGCTGGGCCTCCTTTCCAAATGATTTCTGTGTGTTCAGAGTGATGCCAACTCCATACACAAATGGATGCTCTTCTTTTTTTCCCTTTTTTCCTTTTTTTTATTAGTCATAGTCTCACTCCATCGCCCAAGTTGAATAGTTGTGGCTTGTTCCCGGCCACCGCAGCTTTGGCCACTGGGCTCCAACGAGGCTGTCCCCAGCCTTCCCATGAGCCAGAAAGACAAGCAGGCACCACCCACCTGGCTCATTTAGGATGGAGGGTGGAGATGAGGTCTTGCTGAGGTGCCCAGGTGGGACTCCATGCACAGGCTCGAGCTGGCCGCTGGCCTCAGCTTTCCAATGTGCTGGGATGACGAGGCTGAGCTCCTGAGCTAATCCTAAGTCCTTCATCTAAAACGAACAAGAATTCCTGTCGTGGTGGCCCAAGCCTGGAATCTCAGCTGTCTGTGAGCCCGAATCAGGAGGATGGCTGGATCCCCGGAGCCCAAGGCCCACCTGAACCATGCAGGGAGACCCCATCTCCACACCCAATCAAACAGGTTGTCTGGGGTCGTGGTGACCATCCTCCTGACCACTCCAGAGGCCAAGGAGGGAGGATCACGAGAGCCCACAATATCAAGGCTGGCCATGAGTGATGGCCGTGTCCCTGGACCCCAGCTTGGGACTCAGAGTCAAACCCTATCTCCAAAATTTTCAGTATCATACACAGATTCTCATCTGCATGTGGTGTGTTCACAGGGTGACTCGTTTTATAGCCAGGAAAATGGGATTGGGGAGGAAGAAATGTCTCCAGTTGAGGGATGTTTCCCTGGTCTTACTTGGTGGAAGGTCCTCATTGCCGATTCAGAGGGTCACCCTGCCTGGGAAACATTTCTCACCTCGGAGAGGAGAGCCAGCATGTACCCAGCTGGGGAGCCATGGGAACTCCCAAACCAAGATGGGGGTAGCCATTGGGGGGGGTTGGGCTGAATGGTGCCAAACTTTGGGACGCACATATGTGGGGGAGGCAGGGGGGAAGGATTGAGGGCAGAAGGTTTGCAGGAGAATGGTAATTTCTTTCTTTCTCTTTCTTTCTTTCATTCTTTCTTTCTTTCTTTCTTTCTTTCTTTCTTTCTTTCTTTCTTTCTTTCTATCTTTTCTTTCCTCACTAGGTTGACCAAGCTGCTGTCAAACTGCCCGACTGGCCATGCTCTTGGCCTGGGTCTCCCAAACTGCTGCAATCACATGCTTTCAATTTGGATGACATCTAGGTCTTCCTGCCTGGTCTTGAACTCTGGATTCGAAGCGATCCTCCCTAGGACAGTTGTCCTCACCCAAGGTATTCTGGGTTTTGCTTGGAGACGAGGTGTGTGCCTGCTATGGTATCCAGCCTGGTCTCAAGATCCCGGACTTCGACCGTCTTCCCATCTCGGCCTCTCTGAGTGCTGAGGAGCAAAATGTGAGTTGCTCAGCCATCCCTGCCCACCAAGTGTTTGAAAGTCACACCCTTCCATTCCCCGAGGTGGCCCCTGGGGGAATCGAGCAGGTTCACCCTGGGGAACGAGGCAGGTGGAGTGATATGCACCCCAGCAGAGACACACCCTTGTGCCAGGTGCTCCCCAAGGGGATGGCTCAGAGGGCAACTCCAGCTGCCCTCTCTGGGATCCTGTGACGTTGGTAGGCAGTGGGCCCCCAAAGGGGTGTGGAGGCCGGAGGCATTAGCTTATGCCTGTCATCCCCAGTGCTCTCAGAGGCCGAGGCGAGAGGATGGCCTGAACCCATAAGTTTGAGACCAGCCTGGGAAACTTGGTGAGCCTTGTCCCTATAAGAAGTCAGATAAAATGAGCTGAGCATGGTGGCACATTCCTGTCATTTCAGACTTTCGGGAGGCCATGGTGGGAGGATCACAGGATTTCCATTTGGTCAAAATCCTGGTGTTCCTGCCTCTTTCTTACCTGTGGGCTGGAGGCGATCCTCCCTCTGAGGCCTGCCCTCTCCCAATGTTTCCTGGGTTTTGCTTTGGGTCAAAGTGGGTCTTGCTATGGTGTCCCGATTGGTCTTGATCTCCCAGGTTTTGGCCATCTTTCCATCTCGGCCTCCCATTGCTCTGGGAGGGCCGAGGCGGGAGTATGGCAGGAGGCCAGGAGCCCAAACCAAACCAGGCCATGCAGGGTGGCCACGTCTCAACACCCATCAAAACAGGAGGTCTGGAGTCAAGGTGCACATCATCCCAGCCACTCTGGAGGCTGAGGAGGGATGATCGCCAAGGCCCACAATTTTGAGGCTGGCCTGATCGACGGTCATTTCCTCTTGCCCTAGCCATGGCCACAGAGCCAGACGCTGTCTCCAAAAACATCAGAATCGAACACAGATTCTCAACTGCATATGGTGTGTTCACAGGGCAACTGGCTTTAGAGGCAGGAAAAATGGGATTGGGGGGAAGAAATGTCCCCGGGTGAGAGATGTGTCCCTGGAATCTCTTGGCAGTAGGTCCTCATTGCCGAGTCAGAGGTTCAGCCTGTCTTAGACACATATCTCACCTCAGAGAGGAGAGCAGGCAGGAACTCGACAAGGGAGCCTTGGGAACTCCCAAACCCAAGCAGGGACAGCCATGGGAGGGTTGGGGCTGGAAGGTGCCGAGCTTGTGGGACCCTCACATGTTGGGAGGGTGAGAGGGAAGGACTGAGGGCAAAAAGTTTGCAGGAGAATGGATTTCTTTCTTTCTTTGATTTCCTCACTAGGGTGCCCAGGCTTCTCTAAAAACACCCAACTCGGGTCATCCTCTCATCCTGGGTATCTCAAATTGCTGTGATCACAGGCTTTCCATTTTGTCAATATCCTGGTCTTCCTGCCTTGTCTTGAACTCTGGGCCAGAGGCGATCTACACGCCGATTCCTGCACTCACCCAAGGTTTTCTGGGTTTTACTCCCGGTCCATATGGGGGCTTGCTAAGGTGTGCAGCCTTGTCTCAAGATCCCAGGCTCTGGCCATCTTTCCGTCTCTGCCTCCCCAAGTGCTGAGGAGACAGACTTGAGTCAACCGGCCATCCCTGCCCCCCTGAAGGTTTGAGAGTCAGGCCTTCCCTTTCCCCGAGGCAGCCCTGGGAAGAGCCAGCGTATCCACCCTGGGAAACAGGCAGGCCGTGGAGTGGGCACCCTGGTGGAGACACACCCTTGCACCAGGGGCTTCCCCTAGGGAGGGTTCAGAAGGCAACTCTGACTGCCCTCTCTGGGGTCCTGGGTCATCAGAAGGGAGCAGGCCTTGCATTGGGCCCCCAAGGCATTGTGGAGGGCAGGTGCGCGGCTCACGGCTGTCATCCTGGCACTATCAGAGACCGAGTTGAGAGGACGACCTGAGGCCCCAGGTGCGAGATCAGCACGGGCACCTTGGTGAGACATCGTCTCTGCATGAAGCCAAAAAAATGAGCCGAACTATGGTGGTGCACACTTGTCATTCCATCCACTCGGGAGTCTGCAGCATGAGGATCGCTGAAGGCCAGTAGGTGGAGGCCAAGGTGGCTGAGAGTGGGCACCTGCGCTCCAACCTGGGTGACAGAGTGGGACTCTGGTTCAGAATAATAATACCAACCACCACTATCACCACAACCACAGGCCAGGCTTAGGCACTAAGCCTGGCCTCCCAGTCCTTCAGAGGCCCAGACTAGTGTACTGCCTCAGGCTGCGGGTTCAACACCAGCCTGGGACATGGGGTGAGAACTTGTCTTGGTCAGCAAAAAATAACTCCAAAGATTAGACGTGTGAGGTGGTGGTGGCCTGTGGTTACAGCCACTCGGGAGTCTGAAGCGGGAGGATCACCTGAACCTGGCAGGTTGATTCTGCCATGGCAGTGAGCGTGCCTCTTCACTCTGATATTGAAGAGAGAGCGTGATTCTGACTCCAAATAATAATCACCACCATCACCACACCACCACCACCACCCTGCCACCCAGTGCGAGGAAACACCCTCAGGTATGAGAGAGGAAAAGGAACTTTTTCACCTGTCATTCATGGGAGGTTTCAAAGGTGGTCACTGCACGTCCATCCCAAGCCTTCAGCCACGCAACCTAGAAGGTCTGCCTCCACCATCCACACTCGTATTCCACGGTTAAGAAGCATGTGAGCTCATGGTAGAGAGGGCCCTGAGCTAGGGTGGCTGTCGGGCACAGAACATTCAAGGTGGTCTGGCATAGCAGCAGCCAGCTCAGGTTCCGGTAGCCCTGTCTGCCTCCTTCTGACAGAGGGAGTGCTCTTCCTTTACTGATCTCTCCATCATACCCCCCCATGGGCACCTTTCTGTGAGGAGACGTGGATGCCCATAATGACCCACATGGGAGGCATCATTTTTGTCGCCGTACTCTCTGTTGGCCAGTCTGGGACACAACGGCATGATTGTGGCTCCCCAGGCCTTGACATGCTGGGCTCACGTGGTCTTCCCGCCTTGGCCCCATGCAGCCAAGCCTCCAGGGACCACCACGCCAGACTTGATTTTGGGGACCTCTCACCGAGAAGAGGTCATGCCACTTCACCTGGGCTGGTCTCTGAATCCTGGGCCCAGGCAGCCTCCCTCTTCGGCCTCCCAGGAGGTGGAGGTGCCCATCATTCAGGAAACTTGGGATCATGAGATGGGAGGATTGCCAGAGCCCACGATTTTGAGACAGGCGTTGAACGATGGTTGTGTCCCTGGGCCCCAGCCTGGGCCACAGAGCCAGACCCTGTCTCCAAAAACATCAGAATCGTACACAGATTCTCAACTGCATGTGCTGTCTTCACAGGGTGACTGACTTTAGAGCCAGAAAAAATGGGATTGGGGGAAGAATGGTTTCAAGGTGAGGGATGTGTCCTTGGCCTTTCTTGGCAGAAACTCCTTGTTGTGGAGTTGGAGGGTTGTCCTCCCTGAGCACATTTCTAATCTCGGAGAGGAGAGCTGGCAGGATCCCAGCCAGGGAGCCTCGGGAACTCCTGCAGCCAAGCAGGGGTGGCCATTGTGGGGGTTAGGGTTGGAAGGTGGTGAACTGGGGAGACCATCATATGTGGAGATTGTGGGGGAGGGACTGAGGGCAGAAGTTTTGCAGGAGAATCGATTGCTTTCTTTCTTTCTTTTCCTCTCTCTCTCTCTCTTCTTTCCCTCACTAGGTCGTCCTGGTTGGTCTCAAATCGCCCAACTCAGGCCTTCCTCTTGGCCTCAGCCCCCCAAACTGCTGCGATCACAGGCTTTCCATTTGGTCGACATCCTGGTCTTCCTTCCTGGTCTTCAAATCTGGACCTGAGGCGATTCTCCCACTGAGGCCTCCCCTCACCCTAAGTTTTCTGGATTTTGCTTGACTTTGAGGTGGGGACATGCTATGGTGTCCAGCCTGGTCTCAGCTCTCAGGATCTGACCATCTTTCCATATCAGCCACACTGAGTACCGAGGAGACAGATGTGAGTAGCCCAGCCGGTCCCCCCAACAGTTTGAGAGTCATGCATTGCCTTTCCTTGAGGCAGACCCTAGAAGGAGCAAGCAGGTTGATCCTGGGGAATGAGTGGGGCAGAGGGGTGGGCCCCCTGGCAAAGACATGCCCCTGCACCAGGCAATCCCTCTGGATGGGCTCGGCGGGTGAGTCCAGCTGCCCATTCCAGGGTCTCAGGTCTTATGAAGCAAGTGGGCCTCCCATGGGTCTCCCAGAGGGGTGTGAAGGCTGGGCATGGGGGCTCACACCTGTCACCCCGGTGCTATTGGAGCTGAGGTGATAGGATGCCCTGAGTTCCCATGTTCAAGACCAGACCCGGCACCGGTACCTTGGCAAGAACTCATCTCTACAAGAACCCAACAAAATGAGCTGAGCATGGTGGTGCACACCTGTCAATCTGTCCTCTCGGGAGGCAGCAGCGGGAGGATCACCAGAGCCCAGGTGATGGAGGCCATGGTGGCCAAGAACAGGGCCCTGCACTCTGGCCTGGGTGACACAGCATGCCTCCAACTCAGTATAATAATACCACCTATAAACATGGGCCATGCTAGGGGCTCATCCTGGCAACCTGGCCCTTTAGAGGCAGAGGCAAGTGGATGCTGTGAGCCTACAGGCTGGAGAACAGCCTAGGACATTGGATGAGACCTCGTGTTGGCCATCAAAAATAAATCCAAAGATCAGCCGGGAGTGGTGGCACAGGCCTGTGGTTGCAGCCACTCGGGGTGATGAGGCAGCAGGATTGCCTGAGCCTGGCAAGTGGAGTCTCGATGTCTGTGAGCAGGCTCCTGCAATCTCAAGTGGGTGACAGAGAGGGATTCCGACTCCAAATAATCATAAATTCCACCACCACCACCACCAGCAATCCTGATATCCAGCCCGAGGAGTCATCTTCAGGAATGGGAGAGGAAAAGGCACTTTCTTGCCTGTCAGTTGTGGGAGGCTTCAATGGTATCCACTGGGAATGTCGATCCAGCACCATCAGCCATGCACCACCACAGGCCTGCCTCTACCCTCCACACCTATGCCCCACGCAGAGAGTCATGTGTGCTCATGGAATGGACGGCCCCGAGTTAGGGTGGCCATGGGTCACAGAATGATCAAAGCAGTCGGGCAACACCATGGCCAGCCCAGGTTCCGTTAGCCCATTCTGCCACCTGTGGGCAGGGGGAGGTACCATTCCTCTCCCTATCACGCCATCATCCACCACTCAAGCAGAACTTTCCCTGGAGAGCTGTGGACTCCCATCATGATGCACATGGGAGGCATCTTTTTGGCACCAGAGTCTCCGTCAGTTGAACTAGGGTGCGACAGCATGACCTTGGCTCCTGGGGCCTGGACATGTGGGGCTCAGGTGGACCTTCTGTCTCATCCTCTGAGCAGCCATGACTCTTGGGGCCACCACGCCGACTTGATTTAGGGGATCTGTCACCGAGATGAGATCTGGCAACATCGCCGGGGCTGGTCTGACCCCTGGGCTCAGGTAGCCTCCCACCTTGGTCTCCCAGGTAATGGTGCTGATGGTCATGGGCCACAGTGCCCAGCATGGTCTCCCATGTTGTCCATGGGGTCAATGCAATGAAACACCTTGGGACGGAGACCACCACATCCTGTGTAGCTGGGACCACAGGCACCACCATGCATGACTCCAGTTTTTGTATTCCAGGAAGTGACAAGGTCTCACTACATGGCCCAAGCTGATCTCAAACTCCCAGTGTGCAGTGGTAACCTGCCTAGGCCTTCCAAAGCCACAGGCTGATTGTCTGCCAATCCACTGTCTTTCGGGGTCTCTTGACCCAAGGCTAGGGCCTCCTTCCCAATTGATCTCTGTCTGTTCATTATGATCGCAACTCCATACACAAATGGAGGTTCTTCTTTTTATTCCTTTTTTCCTTTTTTTCTTTGAGTCGAGATCTCAAC
>NW_007235841.1:0-738 GCF_000164805.1 Carlito syrichta | reverse complement strand
GGAGAGGAAAAGGCACTTTCTTGCCTGTCAGTTGTGGGAGGCTTCAATGGTATCCACTGGGAATGTCGATCCAGCACCATCAGCCATGCACCACCACAGGCCTGCCTCTACCCTCCACACCTATGCCCCACGCAGAGAGTCATGTGTGATCATGGAATGGACGGCCCCGAGTTAGGGTGGCCATGGGTCACAGAATGATCAAAGCAGTCGGGCAACACCATGGCCAGCCCAGGTTCCGTTAACCCATTCTGCCACCTGTGGGCAGGGGGAGGTACCATTCCTCTCCCTATCATGCCATCATCCACCACCCAAGCAGAACTTTCCCTGGAGAACTGTGGACTCCCATCATGATGCACATGGGAGGCATCTTTTTGGCACCAGAGTCTCCGTCAGTTGAGCTAGGGTGCGACCGCATGACCTTGGCTCCTGGGGCCTGGACATGTGGGGCTCAGGTGGACCTTCTGTCTCATCCTCTGAGCAGCCATGACTTTGGGGCCACCACGCCGACTTGATTTAGGGGATCTGTCACCGAGATGAGATCTGGCAACATCGCTGGGGCTGGTCTGACCCCTGGGCTCAGGTAGCCTCCCACCTTGGTCTCCCAGGTCATGGTGCTGATGGTCATGGGCCACAGTGCCCAGCATGGTCTCCCATGTTGTCCATGGGGTCAATGCAATGAAACACCTTGGGACGGAGACAACCACATCCTGTGTAGCTGGGACCACAGGCACCACCATG
>NW_007235840.1:0-642 GCF_000164805.1 Carlito syrichta | reverse complement strand
TAGTGGAATTCCAGAGGAGGCAGTTAAAAATTAATCGGAACTGTTCCACAATGCACTAGACTCTCTTTGGGAATGAGTTCTCTGCCAAAGAAAGAGTTAAAGGGCAGGTTGCATGGCTTATTGATGATATTATAAGAGGGAATTCAAGATCAGGTGCTCTTTAAGATGCCTTCCAACACCAGTAGTCTATTCTGGCCTCTTAACAACCCCATGCAGCTGACAGTATAGGTATCATTCCCATTTTATGAAAGAGAAAACTGAGACTCAGAGAGACAAGGTGCCTGTCTCAGGTCATAAAATACCTGGAAGGATGGCAAGTTGAACTCAGGTCTGTTGTCTCTGAGTGCAGACTGTTTCCCACAATGCTGAGTTACCTGTGGATAAAAACAGATGGGAATGAAATTGCTTCAAGAACCTGTTTCCAGGGCTCACTGCCTATCTAATGAGTCAGTAATCATTCCATGATTCCCCAGAGAGGAGTCTTGCTGTTCATGTGAGAAGGTTAAATCAACTTGGATGTAAGAGACCCTTCAAATATCAACAGAATCAGTTCAAAGTTTCACAGATGCACACTGGAAGTTCAGAGAGGACCCTTGGGGAGGGGGTGTGTGTCAGACAACAGCAATGTGTCCTAAACAGAAA
>NW_007235839.1:0-791 GCF_000164805.1 Carlito syrichta | reverse complement strand
TCAGGCAGGCCAGGAAAGAAACCACCCCCTTTTTCTCTAGCTCCCAAAACCTAAAGAATCCCTAAATATAGGAATTAGCTGTTTTGTTAGTATGCATGTTTGAATTGAAACTTTTAAGGGCACCTGCCAAATGTCAGGTCATAAACAAATGGGAGGAGGAGAAGAAGGGAGATGGAAACAAGGTGTCCCACTGAGGCTGAAATGACACAGGAGGTGTATGCTGGAGCACATTGGTTGGCTCTGAAGGGCACGGGTTCAGGTGGGATTCTTAAGGTACCAAGATGAGAACATTAAAGAAGAAGGGAAATAATAACAAAATCTTACTTTAAAAATAAAATAATCTATTTTTTAGCTCCAGGAACATTTTTTTGTTTTTCTCTTTCTCTCTCTCTTTTTTTTTTGAATTGGAGTCTCACTCCCTCACCCAGGCTGGAGTGCAGCGGTATGCTCACAGCCACCCCAGTGTCAACCTGTCGAGCTCCTTCCACCTCGGCTTCCAAGTAGCCAGAGCTACAGGTGCACACTATCATGCCTGGCTAATTTTTTATTTTTTTGTAGCGACAAGGTCTCACTGAGCCGTTCTTGAACCCTCAGGACCAGACAATCCAAATCCGCTCACCTTGGCCTCCCAAACTGCTGGAATTACAGCCTGAGCCACCGAGCATGACCATTTTTGGTTTTTTAGTCTCTTCATCTTTATCTCTGTGCTCCAGCTCTCTCTGTCTCTCTCTGTCTTTCTGTCTTTCTGTCTTTCTCTGTATCTCTGTCTCTGTCTCTCTCTCTCTCTCTCT
>NW_007235838.1:0-4158 GCF_000164805.1 Carlito syrichta | reverse complement strand
TGAGGCTGAAATGACACAGGAAGTGTATGCTGGAGCACATTGGTTGGCTCTGAAGGGCACGGGTTCAGGTGGGATTCTTAAGGTACTAAGATGAGAACATTAAAGAAGGGAAATAATAACAAAATCTTACTTTAAAAATAAAATCCTCTATTTTTTAGCTCCAGGAACATTTTTTTGTTTTTCTCTTTCTCTCTCTCTTTTTTTTTTGAATTGGAGTCTCACTCCCTCACCCAGGCTGGAGTGCAGTGGTATGCTCACAGCCTCCCCAGTGTCAACCTGTCGAGCTCCTTCCACCTCGCCTTCCAAGTAGCCAGAGCTACAGGTGCACACTATCATGCCTGGCTAATTTTTTATTTTTTTGTAGCGACAAGGTCTCACTGAGCCGGTCTTGAACCCTCAGAACCAGACAATCCAAATCCGCTCACCTTGGCCTCCCAAAATGCTGGAATTACAGCCTGAGCCACCGAGCATGACCATTTTTGGTTTTTTAGTCTCTTCATCTTTATCTCTGTGCTCCAGCTCTCTCTGTCTCTCTCTTTCTGTCTTTCTCTGTATCTCTGTCTCTGTCTCTGTCTCTGTCTCTCTCTCTCTCTCTCTCTCTCACACACACACACACACACACACACAATAACTGGGTTTCAAATCATAGTAGAAGTCATAATTTCATCATTAGTGTCCTTTGTGAAAAGTTCTTATTTTCAGAGTAATTCATACCACCCTGCGTCCCTAATCTCTGGAACCAATAACTGCACAGCCTCACCCCTTTATGCTAAATTTTAAATACGCTGTGAGCCCCTGCCCTTCAGAATTAACCCACGTGCTTCAGTGTATACTCCCTGTGCCATTTCAGCCTCAGTGGCTCTCCCCATTTCCATCCCCCTTCTTCTCCTCATCCCATTAGTTTCTGCCCTGACATTTGGCAGGTGTCCATAAGGGTTTTAATTCAAGTATGCATAACAAAACAGCTAAATTTCTCTCCTGTGCTCTGATCACGTTGACAAGGAGCAAAGGAACTGGTACTTGTCAAGCCATATTACAAGAAGGTTGCCAGAACAAGCAGATGAGATTCCATGACTTTTGGTCTGTGGTGTCAAAGCACATGCCTCTCATTTCTATTGCTGTATAATAAACTACCCCAAATTTTAGTGGCTGAACATTCTATTTGTTCTTGATTCTTACCAGCTGAGTTGACTCAGCTGAGTGACTCATCTGATATTGCCAGTGGTCATGCACATGGATGCTTTTGGCTAGCTGATTAGCTGGGAGTGGGCTCAGGTGGGACACTGAGAAAGTTGACTCTTCACAGTCTCAGGGTCTCTCCTTCTTCAAATGGCCTCTCCATATGTTCTCTTCTTTTCATGGGATAGTTGAATGTTTTCCAGGGCTCTCAAGATCTCAAACGTGGAAGCTTCCAAGACTTCTTAAGTATGAGACCTGGCAGCTGGATGTGGTGCTTTAGCCTGTAATCCCAGCACTTTGGGAGGCCCAGGCAAGAGGATTTCCTGAGACTGGAGTTTTGAGACCAGCTTGGGTAACTTGGTGAGAGCTTGCCTCTACAATACATTACAAAAAAACTAGATGGGCATGGTGGCATGCATCTGTGGTTTCAGCTACTTGGAAGACTGAGGCCGAAGGATTGACTAAGCCCAGCAGGTCAAAGTTCCAGTGGCCATGAATGTGCCACTGCTCTCCAGCCTGAGTGACAAGAATGAGATTCCAAGTCAAAAAAAAAAAAAAGAATGAGACCTGAAACTGGCACAGGATAACTTCCACCACATTATCCTGAGGCAAATCACAGGTTCATACTAGACTCCAAGGGAGGAGGTAACATAAGGACATAAATACCAGGAAGCACAGTGCATTGGGAGACACCAATTTAATAGACAACCAGACCCCATCCAGCCCAGAAGGGACAGGCAAATGGGGCAGCCAGCAACATAGGAAGCTGCACTCTGGAAGTGCAAGAAGGGCAGAGAAAGAACAACACAGTTACACAGGTAGGCAGGGAAATGCATCATATAAAATCAATGGGCATTTTTCCTTGTACCTGCTATATTGCAGACCCTGAACCAGGTACAGCGAGCAATACATGGAGAAATAAACAGTCTTGCTTTTAAGAACTTTGTAGTAAAAGATATTTCTTTCTTTTTTGTATAAATGTGTGGGATACAAGTGTAATTTGTTACATGCATAATTACATAGTGGTCAAGTCAGGGTATGGGGGTACCTATCACCCAAATAGTATATGTTGTACTCATGAAGTAATGTCTCACCATCAGTTCTCTCACCCTTCCAAGTCTCCACCCTTTGTCATTTCACTCTCTACATCCATGGGTGCATATTTTTTAGCACCCACTAATGGGAAAATGGGATATTTGACTTTCCATAACTGGCTTGCTTTACTTAAAATAATGACCTGTGATTTCATTATGTTGCTGCAAATGACAATTTCATTCTTTTTATGACTAAATAGTATTCCGCTGTGTATATGTGCATTTTCTTAACTCAGTCATTCTTTGATGGACAGTTAGGTTGACTTCATATCTTTGCTATTGTCAATAGTACTGTGATAAACATACACATGCAGGTATCTTTATTATATATTGATTTATTTTCCTCTGGGTAGATGCCCAGTAGTAAGATTGCTGTATTGAAAAGCAGTTTTATTTTTAGTTCTCAAAGATATTACTTATATGTCTGCTGGAGTTTAGATAACCTGATTCTCTAAGTTTTCTTTGCCTCTGGGTCTTTATGTATGTCTGGAGCTCAAGAAGAGTTCTAGAGTAGAAATATAAAGTTGGCAGCTGCCAACTAATAGATAACAGTATTAATGTCAAGGGAAGGATCAAGTTCACCAAGGGAAGAGGGTCAAAAGAGTAGCAAATATGACTCACCCCCACTTTCTGAACTGTGCCCTATAGAGAGGTTCAAATTACAGTACACAACAAAATTTAGAACTAGACTAGGATATTGTAGGTAAGAATGGCAAAAAGGGTAAAAAGTTTCATTCTTTGTGCCAGCTTAGAACTCATCCCTCTGGGTTCAATAGGGATGAGTACCATGGTTGATTAGTAATGTGTTCCCTGAGCAGGGAGTGAGGAGTGGCAGCCATGTGAAGAGACTTGTGGCCTAAGCATCTGCAACTCCATGAACATTCATGGTGGGTCCTGAGGCCCCTACAGCTCAATGGCAACTCAGAGGCTAATGGAGCCTATGGGTTATCCTTCT
This sequence comes from Carlito syrichta, assembly GCF_000164805.1. Classification (NCBI taxonomy): domain Eukaryota; kingdom Metazoa; phylum Chordata; class Mammalia; order Primates; family Tarsiidae; genus Carlito; species Carlito syrichta. The sequence goes on along the minus strand of NW_007235838.1, from coordinate 930 downwards.
CCAAGTGTTCAGGATATTTCAAGAGCTACACCAAGACTCTATTTTGATCCACATAAAAATACAATTGCTTCTTCTAAGTTACAAAAACATGCAGTAATATATGCCCTTGGGTAAATTCCACTCCCATCCCCAATGTACTCTGGAAAAAACAGCAGATCAAATAAAAGTAAGCATGATAATAATGACCTATGGTTCCCAAACTGGTTTTGCTTCTCAATCACCAGGAGAGCTTATCAAGAATACAGACATGGCCAGGTTCAGTGGCTCAGCCTGTATTCCAAGCACTTTGGGAGGCTGAGGCAAGTGAATTGAGTGAACCCATGGGTTTGAGACGAGCCTGGACAACTTGGCGAGACCTCATCTCTACAATAAATTTTAGAGACCTCATCTTTGCAGTAAATCAAAACTTAGTTGGGCTTGGTAGCACATACCTGTAGTTCCAGCTATCTGGAAGGTTGAGGCAGAAGGATTGGCAGAGCCCAGCTAGTTAAGGCTGCAATGGTTGAGAGGCATGCCACTGCCCTCCAGCCTGTGTGATAGAGTGAGACTCCAACTCAAAAACATAAGACTACAGACTTCAGGCACCTGAGCCATAGCAGGCCTGTGTTGAGACCAGGGAATCTGTATTTTTGAAGCTTTCCTAATGATTCTGGTAGAACTATGCAAAGACTGAAATTTGAGAAATTCTGCTAGACCACATTCACAGAAGAGGCATCTTTCAGTGGCCCCATTTTCAGAGTCAGACTGGAGCCTGAGATAAGGGTGTGAGGGTCAACACACAGAAACCTCCCATGGAGTTTTACCAGCAAAGACTTACATGAAGAAAGACTCAGTACATTCTCTGGGATCGCCCTACCATGAAGAAAGACTCAGTACATTCTCTGGAATCATGAAAAACACGTGCTGCTCCCACAGTTTCCTTCTCATCTG
>NW_007235837.1:0-773 GCF_000164805.1 Carlito syrichta | reverse complement strand
TACGACCATAATCATATTCCCCAGAATCAAAAGGCATATTGGTACAAAATTCCTCGATTCAGGTGAACCCAAACTACAGAAAATTCTTGTGGGTGGGCAGGTCGGAATTGGGATGTTGGGTTTGGAAGACTCCTCATTTTGGAGAGGTCTTGTGAAGGGAAACCAGAAATCTTGGATTCCAGTTCCCAAAGAACATTATGGGTGTCTTTCTCTTGATATCGAAAAAACTGGAATTCTCGGTCACCAGGAACTCTCTCGGCATCTTGCAGAGTGAAGCAGGAAGCTGGGTAATGGAGGTCGTCATATACAGGAAACGACACGTCATATTGCTAAGGAAGTATAAGGAATCTTCCTTATATGAGTCCTCAATCCCAATAACTAAACACCGTCTTCCCAAGGGGTAAACGCAAATCAGGTTTTTAAATAGGATTCTGGGTAATGGGTGTCCTCACAAACATGAAACTTCAATGACTATTGCTAAGTAAGAATAAGGAATCTGCCTTACTCGTGTCCTCTATCACCAAAAAAATCAGGTCGTCTTGTTATGGGCTAAACACGAATCAGGGTGTTTAAGCATGAATCTGGGAAAATGGAGTCCTTATGTACAGGCAACTACATGACCTTTTGCTAAGAAAGAATAAGGAATCTGGGTTACACGAGTCCTCAATCCCAAAAATCTACAGGGCATCCTAGAAAGGGTTAAAAAAGAATCAGAGTTTCGAAGCAGGATCTATGTAATGAGAGTCCTAATATACAGGAAAATACACAGCCCG
>NW_007235836.1:0-800 GCF_000164805.1 Carlito syrichta | reverse complement strand
CTTGTATACAGAGTTTTGGAATTCACATGGACAGGGAATATCAGGGCATCTGGCTGAGAACGGGAAGGGAATTCAGTTCTTGGAGTTCACAATCACCTAAATCTACAAGGTCTCTTGATAAGGTTTAATCAGCAATCTGGGCTTCTATCAAGCCAAATCATTAGTGTGTCTTTGGAAAAGGGAACCAGGAATCTTGGGTTCCAATTCCACAGGAACTTTATGGGAGTCTTTCTCATGATATCCAAGCAACTGATTTTCTAGGACACCGCGAATTATCTCGGCAAATGGCTGAGAATGAAGCAGGAACTTCAGTAATGGGAGTCCTCATATACAGAACACTACACGACCTGTTGCTAAGGAAGAATAAGTAATCTTGGTTACACGAGTCCTCCATCCCAAAAACTACAGAGCGTCTTGCTAAGAGATAACCACCAAGCAGGTCTTGGGAGAAGGAATCTGGATAATGGGAGTCCTCATATACAGGAAACTGCACTGTTTATTGCTAAGGAAGAATAAGGAATCTGGTTTACACGTGTCCTCCACCACAAAAAAAACTTCAGTGTGTCTTGCTAATGGCTAAACACGAATTTGCGTTTTTGAAGCTAAACTAGGGAAATGAAATCCTCATATACAGGCAACTGCACTGACTTTTCCTAAGAAAGTGTAAGAAATCTGGGTGACATGTTTTCTCAATCCCCAAAAGACTACACGGCATCTTCCTAAGGTCTAAACAAGCCTCAGGGTTTTGACGCGTGTATATGGGAAAGGTTGTATTCATAAACAGGCAACTGCATGGCTGT
>NW_007235835.1:0-731 GCF_000164805.1 Carlito syrichta | reverse complement strand
GCCTGTAGTTCCAGCTACTTGGAAGGCTGAGGTGGAAGGATCGCCAGAGCCCAGCAGGTTGAGGCTGGGGTGGCAGGGAACGGCCATTGCACTCCAGTGTGGGTGACAGAGTGAGTCTCCAACTCAAAAAAAAAAAAAGAATATGTCGCAGAAAGGTGTAGGGAGAAACATGTTATTATTATTATTATTATTATTATTATTTTTAAAGACAGGTCGGGCTTGGTGGCTTAGCCTGTCATCCCAGTTCTTTGCGAGGCCGAGGTGACTGAGTGTCTGAGCCCGTAAGTTCAAGACCCACCCGGGCAACTTGGTGAGACGTCATTTTTACCAAAAATCAAAAATTAGTTGGGCATGGTAGCACATGGCGGTAGTTACTGCTACTTGGAAGGCTGAGGTGGAAGATTGCCAGAACCCAGCAGGTGGAGGCTGTGGTGGCCGGGAACATGCCACTGTACTCCTGCCTGGGCAACAGAGTGAGACTCCAACTCAAAAAAAAAAAAAAAAGGAGACAGACCAAGATTACTCTTTCATGACTGCCCCCAGACAAGGATGGGGGTGAGGCCTTTTAAAGCAACTTTCTCCAACTGCTTTTCAGTCTCAATACGTGAGTGTGAGAGCTTCTCAAGGTATACTTCCAGGACTCCCGAGGGCATAATCCTTCTGGAAGCCTTCAGGGCATTTTTTGTATGTGTGCCAGAAATCAGAATTTCTGGGGGATGGACCACGAACCG
>NW_007235834.1:0-724 GCF_000164805.1 Carlito syrichta | reverse complement strand
GTTCCAGCTACTTGGAAGGCTGAGGTGGAAGGATCGCCAGAGCCCAGCAGGTTGAGGCTGTGGTGGCAGGGAACGGCCATTGCACTCCAGTGTGGGTGACAGAGTGAGTCTCCAACTCAAAAAAAAAAAAGAATATGTCGCAGAAAGGTGTAGGGAGAAACATGTTATTATTATTATTATTATTATTATTATTTTTAAAGACAGGTCGGGCTTGGTGGCTTAGCCTGTCATCCCAGTTCTTTGCGAGGCCGAGGTGACTGAGTGTCTGAGCCCGTAAGTTCAAGACCCACCCGGGCAACTTGGTGAGACGTCATCTCTACCAAAAATCAAAAATTAGTTGGGCATGGTAGCACATGGCGGTAGTTACTGCTACTTGGAAGGCTGAGGTGGAAGATTGCCAGAACCCAGCAGGTGGAGGCTGTGGTGGCCGGGAACATGCCACTGTACTCCTGCCTGGGCAACAGAGTGAGACTCCAACTCAAAAAAAAAAAAAAAAGGAGACAGACCAAGATTACTCTTTCATGACTGCCCCCAGACAAGGATGGGGGTGAGGCCTTTTAAAGCAACTTTCTCCAACTGCTTTTCAGTCTCAATACGTGAGTGTGAGAGCTTCTCAAGGTATACTTCCAGGACTCCCGAGGGCATAATCCTTCTGGAAGCCTTCAGGGCATTTTTTGTATGTGTGCCAGAAATCAGAATTTCTGGGGGATGGACCACGAACCCG
>NW_007235833.1:0-543 GCF_000164805.1 Carlito syrichta | reverse complement strand
AGGTATGGAGGCATGTGTCTGTGGTTCCAGCTATTTGGAAGGCCGAGGTGGAAGGATTTTCTGAGCCCAGCACGTCGAGGTCGCAGTGGCCTTGAGCGAGCCACTGCACTCCAGCTTGCACAATAGAGAGAAAAAAAGAACGTTTTCTTTTTTTTTACATAAATGTACACACACACATACATGCACACTAATGAGATTATATAATTTATGTGCGGCCCAAGACAACTCCTCTTTGCTCAGTGCTGCCCAGGGAAACCAAAAGGTTGGACATTCCAGGTCTAAAGGAATGCAAAGTCTTTCCTGAAATTGAAGGTATTCCTGCCCCAGAACCAGGGAGCTGGGGGGTGCAAACCCAGGTGATGGGATACAGAACAAAGGGGGCAGTTCAAACCCGGCACCTCCAGCAACTCTCCCCTTCAACCATGGCAGAAAAAAAAATGGTGCCCCATTTATAGTTTGTGATCAACTGTGCCCAGCAGTGACTCTACCAACTTTTCAATTCAGAGGCTATTTTTTTTTCGAAGTACTTAATTTTTGTCACAG
>NW_007235832.1:0-1001 GCF_000164805.1 Carlito syrichta | reverse complement strand
TGCCACACCCTGTCCCCACCCGAGCCCGGGGACCAAGTGCATCTCTCCACATCAGACTCCTCAGCCCACAGTGACTCTTCCTGACACAGATGAGCTTTTTATCCACCTGAAATTTTACCCCGCCATCTTTTATTGATGAGAGAGAGGAGAAGGTAGGGGAGAGGAGATGGAGAATCACTGAACTGGGGACTGCGTTGGGAGCAGCCTGCATGGAGGGGCTGGGGCCTTGAATGTCAGACACACAGGGTTAACTCCCACCTTGCCGGATCCCCCATGGACTCACCCTGGTGTGACCATGGGCAAGCGACTGGACCCTTCACACCGTGACCCTCAGCTTCTTGATCTTTGGGATAGAGATGGCCGATACATAGCTGTTAAGCTCAGGCTTGTGTGTTTTTTGTGTGTTTGCTTGTTTTTAGTTGGAGTCTCACTCTGTCACTCAACTGGAGTGTATTGGCATGCTCCCAGCCACCGCAGCCTCGACCTACTGGGCTCAGGCGATCCTTCTGCCTCAGGCTTCCAAGAAGTCAGACCTCGTTTGTAGAGACGAGGTCTCGCCAAGTTGCCCGGGTGGGTCTCGAAACCGCAGGCTCAGGCAATCCACTCGCCTCAGCCTTCCAACGTGCTGAGATGACAGACTGAGCCACCAAGCCCGGTCAGGTTTGTGTATTGATTAATCTTTGCTCTGTCACAAACCACCCCAAAGCTTTGGGCAAAATAACAAAACAGGGAAAAACGTCACGCTTCAGGCCAGAGAGTAATTTGTGTTTGCCAGCCATGGGGTCTGTCTCTCCCCTTCCCCTGTAGCAAAAAAGTGGCCAAAGTAAGTGGGCATGGTTGTGTCCTAATAAAACTTTATTGCAAAGATAGGCTTGGCCCGTGGACAGCAGTGTGCCATTCCTGATCTGTTTAGATAATGATTCTGTGAGTTGGCCATGGGGGCCAGACGGTGGTCTGGCCTGTGCCTGGTCACTTGGTGGTCATGGAGTCTCCACAGAGAG
>NW_007235831.1:0-597 GCF_000164805.1 Carlito syrichta | reverse complement strand
TAAGGGTACCTGCACAATAAATATTTGTGTACCTAATTCTGAATTGCACCCCACAGTGTTCAAATAAAAAAAATTAAGTTGAAAAAGTAGTTAGCTGGGCTCGGTGGCTCAGCCTGTAATCCCACGCCTCTGGGAGGCTGAGGTGAGTGGATTGCCTGAGCCCACTGGTTCGAGACCCGCCTGGGCAGGGAGACCTCATCTCTACAATAAATCAAAAAATCAGACGGGCATGGTAGCGCATGCCTGTAATTCCGGCTACTTGGAAGGCTGAGGCGGAAGGATCACTGGAGCCCAGCAGGTCGAGGCTGCAGTGGCCAGGAGCAGACACTGCACTCCAGTCTGGGCGACAGAGTGAGACTCCAACTAAAAAAAAAAAAAAAAAAAAAAGTTGAAATTTAGTATGGTAAGTTCTCTGGTTATCTGAGATCTTACTACTTATAAAAATACAATGACAAAGCTGGGCTCAGTGGCTCAGCCTGTAATCCCGCGCTTTTAGGAGGCTGAGGTGAGTTGATTGCCTGAGCCCGTGTGTTTGAGACCCTCCTGGGCCACTTGACAAGACCTCTTTTCTACATAAAGTAAAAAAAAAAAAAAATC
>NW_007235830.1:6000-6846 GCF_000164805.1 Carlito syrichta | reverse complement strand
GAGCCACCGAGTTCGGCAAGAAATATTTTTTAAAGAAACATGTATGAAGTTAGACTGTATCTCAAAAAGTATTGATCTCTTTGCTAATATCAAATGTATATACTACAGTATTCTTTATCTTGAGGGCATGTGACTATACATATATATGCACGTAACACACGTGTATATATGTATTTGTTTTTGGAGGTGTTTTCTAAATAGGGAGAGGCAAAGACAACCATGCTGTTCTTTCAGACTTGATCCCAAAAACTTTTTCTTTCTTCCTTTTGTGGTGGAATCTAGGAAAGAAAATACTGTCATTAATAGAAACTGTAATAATGACACATGAACACAAGAACTTTGTACTTGAAAATTAATCTACAGAATTTTTGACCTTCTCTATTACTAAAATCTCTACTTTTTAATCATAAAACACAAATGGGGATTTATGACCCTTGTCAGTCCCGCAGGTCTGGCTCATGTGAGAAAAAAAAGTCTAATCAATAGTCTACAAATGTGTACAAAAATATAGTTAGATTGAATAAGACCTAGTATTCAAATGAAAAAGGCTGGCTATAAAAAAAACATTGTCTATTTTTAAATACCGAAAAGAGTGGAATTAGAATACACTTTTCATAAAGAAATAATAAATGCTTGAGGTGATACACACCCCAAGTGCACTGATTTGATGATTAAACATTGTATGCCTGTATCCAACATCACATGTGCCCCAAATATTTATAAATCTATCATATAATTCTTGTACCCATAAGTAAAAATTAAAGAATTAAAAATTGAGACCTATGTAGAATTCAATGTAGTGTAAACAATTGAAGAGTATTTAGTCATTATTTTAATAGTTTGGGG
>NW_007235830.1:1676-4918 GCF_000164805.1 Carlito syrichta | reverse complement strand
AGATCCCATGCCTGGAACACACTGGCACCTCTAGCTGTTCAGGAAGCTGAGAAAGGAGGATCGTTGAGCCCAAGAATCTGAGAATGAAACCACGACTGCAAGCCAGACAGGGCAACAAAATGAGACCCTGTCTATAAAACACAAAATATGTTGATCTACAGGAGATAAACCTTGAATTAGAAAACTTGAATCTCTTATAATGGACAGTAAGCCCATCTGCTCTGCCTTAGAGTGAGACATTTAAAAAAATATACTAGGCATTTAGGATTTCTGCATTTTGTTCTGGAGTGAGACACTGTCTCTTTATTTTAAAGCTATAAACAGACTTATTATTTGCTACTTAGGGAGGAAAAGTCTGTATCACCAAAGCTGTTGTCTATAGAAACATTGTTGAAAACAACAAAAACCAGTGTGCCTTACAAGATATGTGAAAGCATAAGAGAGCAATGAGAAAGAAAATTTTATCTGCTAGCATTATCTACTAGTTCCAACTTTTCTGTATAATTTCTAAAGCTGTTTATTGATTTTTGTCCTCTCTATAGATCATATGTGTCTGATTTTTTGAAACGCAGGTGATTTTTGATTAGATGTTAGATTTAATTTAATTGTAGGATTTATTTTGAGGAATTTTGGACTTTCTTTGGATATATAATTGAGTTTTCATGTTTCTTAGAAAAAATCTGGCACTCTCTACCTCTTGACTTCTCTACCTCTTGTCCTCCAGAGCAGGCATTACTACAAGTCTAGTATAGCCCAAATACTGATGCTACTGAGGTAATATTCATCTAAATGTTCTTTCTAATATCTATTTGGAGACCTTTCCATGTGCACTGACAAAAACATGAAATATTCCCTGTTCTGTTTGTACGCAGGGAATTCTTTAGACAACTGCTCTCTGATGGTGATTTTCTGGCTTTGAAGAAATTTCTTCTCACATATGAACAGATTAGAACTCAGTCAAAGGCTCATGGGAACTCTGTGAAGGTTTCTGAATCTCAATTTTTCTATAGCTCCTTCTCCTACAGTCTTCTGCTCCACAAATTCTAATTGCCTTCAACTTCCTCTACTCTGATGTATTTTTTTCTTAATCTTACAATAATGTAAGTTAGGCTTGTTTGGTTTTTATTTTTACTCTGTGTGGTGACCTGAAAACTGTAGGCAGGAAGCTGATGTAATTTTAGAGCTCACCTCATTCTTTTTCTTCTCTTTGTGACAGTAGTGATTTGCTATTTGTTTCCAATATGTAGCAACTTTTGTTACATATATTTTGTATGGTGTCCTAGTTGCTTACAGTAGATAGATAAGTCGTGTTTCTTGTTCTAGAGTACTGTCTGAGACTAGAGTAATCAATCAGAAAGGCGGTACCTGTCTCTTTTCTTTCTATCTATTTTTTTTTTAGTTGGAGTCTTGCTCTGTCGCCCAGGCTGGAGTGCAGTGGCTGCTCCCAATCACCACAGCCTGGACCTGCTGGGCTCCGGCGATCCTTCCGACTCAGCCTTCCGAGTAGCTGGAACTACAGGCGCGCGCTACCATGCCCGTCTGATTTTTTGATTTATTGTAGAGATGAGGTCTCCCTGCCCAGGCGGGTCTCGAACCAGTGGGCTCAGGCAATCCACTCACCTCAGCCTCCCAGAGGCGTGGGATTACAGGCTGAGCCACCGAGCCCAGCTAACTACTTTTTCAACTTAATTTTTTTTATTTCAACACTGTGGGGTGCAATTCAGAATTAGGTACACAAATATTTATTGTGCAGGTACCCTTATTGATGAGGTGTCCCACCATTCCCCATTTCTACTACTATAAATCCCACCTCCCTGCCCCACTACCTTCCCCAGTTTCCTGCTACTCTCAATCATTTTCTTATAGTATTAAAGTAGTTGTCCAAGGTCCACTGATGAGTGAGCACATTTGAGGAACATCTTCGCATTCCTGTGCCTCTCCACCAGCTGCTGGCAATCACCATTCTACCCTTTTCTTCTTTAATTTTAGCTTTTTCTTTCATTTTTTAAGTTCACCCATGTTATCACACATAAGAAAATATTTTCTTGTTTTTAAAATCTATGCTAAACAGTTTTCAACTGTGTGTCTGTGCGCGTACGCACGCGCTCCTATGCATACATGTTTTGCATGTTCTTTATTGGTTAATTCATTGGTGGACACTTAGATTATTTCCAAGTCTTGACTATTGAAAATAAAGCTGCAATGACTGTAAGAGTGCTGATACTGATTTTAGATCTGATTTTATTTTATTTTTTGAATATATATATATATATATATATATATATATATATATCCTAAAGTGGGATTTCTGGATCAAATAATACCTTTATTTTTAATTTTTTGAGAAACCATTTTACTGTTTTCCTTTTGCATTCAGAGTTAGCACCCAAAATAAAACTAGGAGGATAAAACCCAATGGCATGGGATTGTAAATGACAGGGTGGTGGGATCCCAAATAGAATGTGGAATAAAAGGCAAAATCATTAAATTAGTATAATACACCTAATGTACAAAAGTTATCAAAATTATGAGTGTAAATTACTAGGATCAGTTCCAAGACTTCCATGTGGCAGGGAGAGTGCATGCTTTCCTTACAGTTTGGGGTCAAAAGGTCAGTTGTTCACGACTTTAAGAATACCTCCTTGAAATGCACATGGTAGTGTCTGTCCAGCAAACACCACATCCCTTTTGTTTCCTTTGTATTTCTTTTTTTCGCTACTAGCAAGCCTCTGGGGAAACAATATATACAATTAAATATGATCTGTCGGTGACCAACACTGACCAAGGGTGGGTTAGGACCCACACCGGAGAATCAGGAGACAGCGAGAAGAGACCTCTCGGAGGCAGTTTTTCTGGGAACAGTCTGATGAGGACTGAAGCCAATTTTATTCAAACCTTTTCCAAGTTATGTACCATTTTCTATACCCTCCAGCAGTGTGATAATCACTTGTTAGGGGCGTACAAGTTCCGTGCTTTACAAACCATGCATCTCAAGACCATCACGAGACTTGCAAGTTTCGAGCAAACAATTCGAACTCCATGATGCCTGACGTGCTTCACAAAACTCACAACAAGGTCACAGGTGCACAATTTCTATTGTTCAAAATGTCTTCCATAGTGTTCAATAAATCATTCATATTATACTCTTTGTTCTAAACCCTGATTAATACAAAAAACTTTTCTGAGTTAACTCTAGGTTCAATCCAAGTTCACTGACTCCAAATATTTTTAACGATTAATAT
>NW_007235830.1:0-1656 GCF_000164805.1 Carlito syrichta | reverse complement strand
ACAGTATACTATAATCTATAAGTTTACTTAAATGACTTAGCTGTTAGTTATACTATTATCCTATTACGATTTAACGTAATGCGTTATAACTCAGTTAAAACTCATTCTTAAACTACCAAACTTTACTATAATTCATATGAGTTTCATATGTCTAAACTTTAATTTTTATATGATCTAGTGATTGGACTTTAATACTATGCTATATCCTATTAAGCTAATACCTTATCATTAAATCTTATAATTATCATTAACGTATGATTTTTAAAATCATAACACCATAATTCTCATTCTATTCTAGTAAAATGATGACTTTAACCCAAAACTTAAATATTTTTTCCTAGTATATTAATACATGGCTATATGTAAAATTTCCTATTGTCATATTAGAAGGAAAACAGCACCATTGGGAAAATTTCGGTATACAAATCAAAGGATCTTAAAATTGTCCTACAGGAATAGGAACTAAAGTCATAATCTGAGAAAAGGAAACTTAAAAGCTTAAACAAAACTTAAAAGTTTTCTATGAATGCTTATTACTGTTTAAATCTTTTTGATGTTAATTGTATCATCTTAAATGTATTTTTTTTGTTTTGTTTTGTTTTGTTTTTTGTTTGTTTGTTTTTGAGTTGGAGTCTCACTCGGTCGCCCAGACTGGAGTGCAGTGGCCGCTCCTGCCCACCGCAGCCTCGACCTGCTGGGCTCCGGCAATCCTTCCGCCTCAGCCTTCCGAGTAGCCGGAATTACAGGAACGCGCTACCACGCCCGGCTGATTTTTTGATTTATTGTAGAGATGAGGTCTCGCTGCCCAGGCGGGCCTTGAACCCGCGGGCTCAGGCAATCCACTCACCTCAGCCTCCCAAAGGCGCGGGATTACAGGCTGAGCCACTGAGCCCGGCTTTAAATGTATGTTTTATCCAAACAAGTCTATTCTAAAAATCAAATACTAGCTGTCACACTCTTGGATAATGGGCTGCACGGTTACCATGACAATGACCTCAGGCTGAAGCAAACGGAGGTTCTGCATGTAATGAAACTAGAAAAACGTCCTGCCTGGCTAGAGGCAGGGCAATAAAACTATTATGATAATTTAGTTTCTAATCTTAATCCTAGGAGAAACTGCCTTTGGGAACAAGAGCTGACTAACCAGTCTACAAGGAAATAGAAGTTTAAAAATATCTAGAAAAAAGTACAACTTAGAAGGGACAAGGTCATATAAAATAATTCTACTGTGCAAATTTCCATCAGGTGTATAGAGATTTACTTATAAATTTTCCTGCCATGTATGCACACTGGTCACTAATCACGTGCCAATATTATAGGTATAACTGATATCCTATATCAGAGGCGATCTTCCAGATGGGCCTTTACAGGCCTCAGCCATGTAGCTATAGATATTGGCTCCCAACAATGATCCATCCTAAACATATTTGAATTTTAGAGACAACTGTGATATTTTTAAAAACTCATCTTCCTACTGCTTATTCATTTATTTAATGCCAATTAATATCCCCTTGATGTGTTATTTTTTCATTCTCAGCTGAGGGCGGGCTCAGTAGCGCCGCCTGTCACCTCAGCAGTTTGGGAGGCCAAGGCGACTGGACTGCCTCTGCCTGAGGGTTTGAGAACACCCCAGGCAAATTGGCGTGACCTGCTCTG
>NW_007235829.1:0-3584 GCF_000164805.1 Carlito syrichta | reverse complement strand
GCAGGAGACAGAAAAGAACAGGCAATACCTGCCCTCTCAAGCCCTCACCCCCAATCCTGGGTCCACATAAGCATCTGAGGTGGGTTTAGCACTTTGGGGTACCACATGTCTGCATTTAGAGGGAAGGTAGGTCCTGACCTCCTTATCTCACCCTCCTCCTCTCCTAGATTGAAAGTCTTTGAAATTGTTTAGGATTCCTCCCTGGTAGTTGTGTGCGTATGTGGTGGGGAGCTAAATGATGAAACATATATGTTGTCCACTCTTCCATGTGCCACCTTCAAAGTCACCATCTAAAAGCCACTGAGAGGCAGCAAACATCTGCAAAGAGGAATAGTAAAGTGAATGATAGTATGGCAACTTTATGGACAGTGAGGTAGTCATTAAAATGGGTGGTTTTCAAGACTTTGTAGTCACATGGACAAATGTGTATGAGGTCATTGAAAGTGAAAAAAGCAGAGTGCAAAATTACAAAGATAACATAATTACAGCAGCTGAAACACACACACACACACACACACACACACACACACACACACACACACACACGAGTGACTATAAAAAGCTTTTTTAAAGTCCTCCTATTTTACTTTTGTTATAGAATGTTCTGTGTCTCAGATACTTTAAAACTAACTACAAAAAAAGAAAAAAAATTTCATTTGGAGATGACTTTTAAAAATATGTTTTTATAGAACTTTCAAGTCATTCACTCATTTAATCCTTCTAATAGTCTGACTTATTCCCATCCCTGTTGGAGTTCAAGGGTTTAAATAAACTGCCCAAGCTCACAGAGCTAGAAAGTGGCTAAGCTGAGACTGAGCCTTGCTCTGACTGGATCTCATGACAACACCCTTTCCATTTCATCACTTGATGTTGTGGGGACCAGCTGAGCAGGAGGCAGCTCCTCACTCTCTGCCTGGTCCTCCTGGAAGAGGTAGTAGTATCTGGGAAGGTCCTTGCTCTTTTCCTGCAGGCCAGACTAGGGAATAGGGAAGGACAGAATGGAGTCAAAGGGAAGACTCTGTCCATTTCCAGCCAGCTGGATCTCCTGGGGCAGGAGTGTAAACAGCTTCTCCAAGACAGCAGTGTGTGGAGCGCCCATGGCTGATGTGGCACGACAGGGAAGAAGAAGCTCTAATCTTCCCTGTGCCCCATCAACTGATTCAGACATGAGAATGCCTGCTGGCAAGGTGTGGGAGTATCAACTGTCTTGGACCCCTCCTGGTAGCCATCCTTCATCCTGACTTCTACATATGTGTTTAGAAGTTTTCAGCAGGTAATATTGCCAGATAAAATACAGGGCATCCGATTATATATGAATTTCAGATAGGCAATCATTAAAAAATAGTTTTAGCATCAGTATGATACAAGTATTACATGAAACATGCTTGTGGTTAAAACATTTGTTTATCTGAAATTCAAAGTTAACCAGTGTCCTGTATTTTTATTTGCTAAATCTGGAAACCTTATCAATAGAGACAGAGGAACCTTAAAGCTGGGAGTCAATATGCCATAGAGGAGAGAACACTGCTGAGTCTGGGGGCTGTGGTCAGGATGCCTCACCCAGCAAACTCAACATGGCCTAAAGGGACTCTAGGCTTTAGAATCAGATAGGTATGGGTTTGAATTCAGGCTCTATGACTTTGGGCAGGATATTTTAACTTCTCTCTGTTCTCTTCTTTGTTCTATAGGGAACATAATGATCTCTATCACATAATGCAAGCTCGCTGAGGAAAGGAAACATTTATTAATATAACTTGTCTGAGTTCTAGGACTGGGCTAAAAAGATGTAAGAACTAAGAAGACTATACTTCAAAAACCCAAGAGAATCTGTCAAAAATCTGCTTTCATTGATAAAGGACTTAGGCAAAGTCTTGGGATACATAATAAATGCGTAAAAGACAGTTACATTTTTATATACCAACAACAAGCAAGCAGACAACCAAACAAAATACACAATCCCATTCACAATAGCCACACACAAAAAAAATGAAATACCTCAGAATTTTCTTAACCAGAGAAGTCAACGGTCTTTACAATGAAAACTACAAAACACTGTTCAAAGAATTTCAAGAAATGCAAGCAAATGGAAAATAGTGCATACTCATGAATTGAAAGAATCAACATTGTTAAAATGTCCATCCTCTCAAAGGCAATCACAAATTCAATGCAACACCCATTAAATTACCAACATCATTCTTCTCGGACCCAGAAATGACAATACAGAAACTGATATGGAAGCATACATGACCACAAATAGTCAAAACAATACTCAGAAAAAGAAACAAATCGGGAGGTATCACACTTCCAGGCTTTAAACTTTACTATAAGTCTACAATAATCAAAAGAGTCTGGTATTTATATAAGAATAGGTACATAGACCAATAGAACAGGATAGAGATTCCAGAAGCAAAACCTCTATTTCTCAACCAACTCATCTTCGACAAAGCCTCCACCACCAACCACTATGGAGAGGAGAACCTATTCAGTAAATGGTGCTGGGAAAACTGGCTGACAACATGCAGAAGATTGAAATAAGACCCCTACATATCACCATACCCAAAAGTCAATTCTAAATGTATCAAAACCTAAATGTAAAACCTCACACTATAAGAACCTTAGAAAATGCAGTAGTTACCTTTAAAGAAATTGGAACTGGCAACCAATTCCTGATCAAACCTCAAGTGCCCATGTCATAAGAGATAAGATAATCAAATGGAGCCTCATCAAACTGAAAAGCTTCTGCAAAGCAAAAGAAACCATCAAGAGAGTGGGGAGGCAGCCCACAGAAGGGGAAACAATATTTTCCAACTGAATATCTGACAAAGGCCTAACATGCAGGATCTACAAGGAACTCAAATGTGTCAAAGGAAAAAAAAAAACCAAACAGCACCATTAAAAAGTAGACAAAAGACATGAATAGACACTTCTCAAAAGAAGATATACGGGCAGCCAACAGACCCATGAAAAAGTGCTCAGCCTCACTAATCGTTAGAGAAATGCAAATCAAAACCACATCGAGATACCACATAACCCCAGTAAAAAATGGCAGTCATTAATAGAACAAACAACAACAGAGGCTGGTAAGGATGTGGAGAAAAAGGAACGCTTCTATACTGCTGATGGAAATGCAGACTAGGGCAACCTCTTTGGAAAGCAGTGTAGTGATTACTAAAAGAACCAGACTTTGACCTTTCATATGATCCAGCAATCCCCCTACTGGGAATATACTTGGAGGAACTCAAATCATTCTACAAAAAAGATACCTGCACACGCATGTTTATTGCGGCATTGTTCACAATAGCAAAAACATGGAACCAACTGTGCTGCTCGTCGAAATTGGATTGAATTTAAAAAATAGTACATATACACAATGGAATATTATGCAGTCATAAAGAAAGACAAACATATGGACTTCGCAGCAATTTGGATGGATTTAGAGTATATCATACTCAGTGATCTATCACAGAAACAAAGAACAGATCATGTTCTCACTCATAAGCGGACACTGAACATTTACCATAATACTATAAGAAAGGGATTGGCAGTAGTGAGATACTGCCAGTGTGGGGGTGGGGATGGACACA
>NW_007235828.1:0-13833 GCF_000164805.1 Carlito syrichta | reverse complement strand
TGACATTTGGCAGGTGCCCTTAAAAGTTTCAATTCAAACATGCATACTAACAAAGCAGCTAATTCCTATATTTAGGGATTCTTTAGGGTTTGGGAGCTAGAGAAAAAGGGGGTGGTTTCTTTCCTGGCCTGCCTGAAGGCTGAAACTGCTGCTAGTATCAAACTTCTGTCCAACCCAGGTCAATTATCAGCCAGAGCTAGACTCCAGATGCAAACTTAACAGATGATCCCTATACCTTCTAGTGTAACTACCAAAATGAAAAAAATGTAAGAAACCTTTGGGAAAAACTTGAGCCAACAGGATGTTGTGCTAAGGCACACGTTCCTGTCTACTGCACAGCAGGAGTATAACAGCAAGAGGAAGCAACAGAAATCCTTGCTATAGGAGCATCAGTCTGTCTTGGCTTTGAGGAGGATACCGCCAGCTATCTATTGCTGTGGTTCACAGATTCCTTCTGTCCTGGCAGGTCGTCCTCAGTGGCCAAGCTCCTGGGCAGGAACTGAGAGTCATCATGAGTTTATTTCAGGCCAAACATCTTAACACACATCCCGATATGGGTAGGAGCAAGAAGGTGGAGCTTTTTATTAGTGAGATGTGGACAGAGATGAGGATACTGAAAGCAAGAGTCAACATTTCCCAAGGTTCTTCCTTAAAATACATTGTGTTTGATTTTGGAGTTTTTGACTCAACCTCGAACTGGGCATTCCATCTTGGGACTACTATATTCCCAAGAGAGCCAGGGAAAATCAACTCATTCCCCACCTACAGTATCCACAGAAACATCTGCTTTAGCTTATTAGAAACTCAAAACAAGTAACCATCAATCCATCATCTTTTCTGTTTAGGACACATTGCTGTTGTCTGACACACACCCCCTCCCCAAGGGTCCTCTCTGAACTTCCAGTGTGTATCTGTGAAACTGTGAACTGATTCTGTTGATATTTGAAGGGCCTCTTACATCCAAGTTGATTTAATCTTCTCACATGAACAGCAAGACTCCTCTCTGGGGAATCATGGAATGATTACTGACTCATTAGATAGGCAGTGAGCCCTGGAAACAGGTTCTTGAAGCAATTTCATTCCCATACTGAAAGCAAGAGTCAACATCCACAGGTAACTCAGCATTGTGGAAAGCAGTCTGCACTCAGAGACAACAGACCTGAGTTCAACTTGCCATCCTTCTAGGTATTTTATGACCTGAGACAGGCACCTTGTCTCTCTGAGTCTCAGTTTTCTCTTTCATAAAATGGGAATGATACCTATACTGTCAGCTGCATGGGGTTGTTAAGAGGCCAGAATAGACTACTGGTGTTGGAAGGCATCTTAAAGAGCACCTGATCTTGAATTCCCCTTATAATATCACCAATAAGCCATGCAACCTGCCCTTTAGCTCTTTCTTTGGTAGAGAACTCATTCCCAAAGAGAGTTTAGTGCATTGTGGAACAATTCCGATTAATTTTTAACTGCCTCCTCTGGAATTCCACTAATGGATTCTTCACTAGAAACAATATACATAAATGAATCTAATCCTCTTCTGAAAGAGCAGCTTTCAGATGTCTGGAGGTAGTACTGTGCCCCTGGTATGGACAGTACAGTCTGAGTCTTCTCTCCCAAAAGTCAAGTCTTTGATTGCTTTGATTACAGTCAAGCCTTTGACTGCTCCTTCTGCTGACTCAGGAACTTCAACCCCAGACTCTGCACTCCATCACAAATTTCCTTTTTTTCTCCAGGATCATTTCCCATTTCCATCCCATATAACTACAACATGATTTTTCTCTTATAAAATAGAAGTGAAACACAACTATACACTCTTTTCCTTTTCTCCAGATAAAAAGAAATAGATGAGGAGACTCAGAAAAGTTTAGTAACCTGCCCAAGGTCACACACCTGGAAAGTGAAGTGATCAAAGGTCAAATACAGTTTGCACAGCCCTAAAGTCCACAAATGAGACTTTGCGGGTTGCAAAGGTCAGAGCAGCTCTCTCTCTCTTTCTCTCGCCTGCTGCTCTGGTTCAAGCAGCTGAGCCTAGACAAGGAAGCACTTTGCCAAGGATTGGCAGGATATCTCTGCCAAGCCTATGTACACTTGGGCAGCAAGAAAGTCTGGAGGTTCTCATGTGAGAAGAGGTTGTACTTTGTCTTCAGAGGCCTGCTGAGTTGCTGAAACTCTGGCTCAGTCAGCTTGCCTCTCAGACTGAACGTGGGTGGGTGGAGACTGCTAGCAGGACTCCATTCCAACAGCCTGCCAGCCATGGCAAGGTGAGTGGGTGGCCATGATGGCAAACAGATGGGGTTGACGAGGGGGGCAGAAGCTGCCAATATTATCCACTCCGGTGAAGAAATGACACCTCATAAATCTTGCAATCCCACAGCCAGTGTGGTCTGCCACACTGGTTCATTAACACTTCTCTATCCTCACATAGAAGTGGAAAATGATGACAAATATGGCATGCTGTCTTCCAAAGCCATTTCCTCAGAAGGGCATGAGTTTTTCATCCATCACTTCAACATCTCTATTCATGCTGAGAACCCTAAACAGCTCAGGCCTTTAGGCGTTTTACTTCTGAGACAACTATCTTCAGATCACAGAGCCTACTGCCATCAGCCCTCTTATTTCCTTCCCTCTCCACACCCAAGGACTCTCCCAGAGAATAAACCCATTTGGCATCCAGTCTTATTAGTCTGTGGGATCAAGTTGGTATTTTTCAGAACACCTGGAAAAATAGGCACCTACTGCCTCTTGTTTGTGTATCTGCCAAAACCGGTGTTGACTTCAGTCATGACATCTGTTAAGAGTCTTCTTTCTAAAGGTGCAGATCAGCCCACTTACTTGTCTGTCACAGCCTGCATGAACTCATCCAGCAAGTCATCATACTCCTTCCCACATACACGTTGGTATTTGAGGCCCATGTACAGTGGATCTCTGAGCAGCTCCTGGAACAGACAGCACCCATTTACTGAGTCTGCTCCCAGTATTCCTATTTTTTTAAACAAGCTGCCAGGTAAAGTGGGAAGAACTGAAGTGGGGAAAAGAGAAGGGAGTAGGAAGCTGGCTGGATTTCCACCCGCACCCAGGTGTCACCTTTGGAAGGACATGGAGACTCAGGTCTCTCAGGTGGTGTCCATACTAGGAACCAAGGATGCTTTGGACCAGACAAATCTCTCTCAGACACAGTCTTTCAAGCCCTGGCTGTAGGCTTTGGGGTTATTTCAGGGCTTCTCAACAGTGACACTGTTGACATCCTGGTTTGAATACTTTAATGTGAGGGCTGCCTTATACAACGCAGCATATTTATCAGCATCTCTAGCCTCTAGCTATTAGAAGCCAGTAGCACCCCAAGCTGTGACCATCAAAAATATCTTCAGACATTGCTGAAGAACCTTTTTTTTTTTAGCCAGAGTCTCACTCTGTCACCCCGGCTGGAGTGCAGTGGCACACTCCTGACCACTCTGCAACCTCAACCTGCTGGACTTTGGCAATCCCTCCACCTTAGCCTTCCAAGTAGCCAGAACTACAGACCCACGCTACCATGCCCATCTAATTTTTGATTTATTGTAGAGACGAGGTCTCACCAAGTTGCCCGGGTGGGTTTCGAACCTGTGGGTTTAGGCAATCCTCTCGCCTCAGCCTCCCAATGTGCTGGGAATACAGACTGAGTCACCAAACCCAGCCAAGAACTTCTTGTGGGCAAAATTTTCCCTGGTTGAGATCCACTGTAGCTGACTTGAAGCAGCGTCTGGATTGAGGTATAGGGTTGCATTCAAAGTCCCTGGTCTGGATTCAAATTAACCCCACCTTTTCCTTCCTTCCTTCTTCCTTCCTTCCTTTCTTCCTTCCTTCCTTCCTTCCTTCCTTGAAATCTTACTGAATACCCACCATGTGCTTCACACTGTGCTAGGCCCCGGGGGATACAAGCATAGAATGATACAACCAGAAAATCTCAGTTCAAGAAAGATGCCCACCCTTGTACCTAGTCTGTCTTAAGGGTCCCTCCACCCTGCCTCTTGTTGGTCTTTCCATCATAGCAGTCACATGCATCTTCTGCATCTGTGAGCATGTGAATGACCACTCCAAAGGGCTGACTTTCCACCTCTTCTATTCCTCCCACCCCTTCATGAAGTCAGTAGGCTCACTTATGCTTGGCACGTGGATCAGTTACCTACTACTGCTGACATTGGACACAGTGGGAGATTTGTAGAGAACTCATGAGTGGATTTTGCCTTTAAGGTGTTCACCGTCTACTGCAGGTGGCTGATGAGTGAACTCACTCTACTGCAGGGCAGAGTGACATTGCTTTGGGACAAAGTGTGGCACATAGAAACACAGAGAAGTGAAGTAATTCTCCTTCTGAGTGGGATGAGATTGTGTCTGGGAGAAAATGGTCAGGTATTAAAAGATGGGTGGATTTCAACAGGTAGACTGTGTCCTCCGGGCTGAGAAGCCAGCACAAAGAAAGTTTGGGGGCTGGAGGCAGGAGGAGAAAAAAGTACCTTGTGCGTGAGGGAATGGGAAGCAATTCCACATGCTAGATCTCTCAGAATTATTATGTATTTGTATATCTAACTCACAAAAAATTGAGCCTTTTGAGGATGTTTTGTGTTATCTTCATCCACACCTGAACTGCTACTGCAGGATTCTGAGAAAAGGACCACATAGACCTAACTTTTAAGGGGCTTAGAGTCAAGTCACACCTCCACCACTGACAAACTGTGTGACTGGAAAATCATAGGGCATCTCACAGCCTTCTCATCTTTCAAAGGGGGATAAAATACAGGCTGCATGGGGGTGATTGTGATTATTGTGGAGTAATATATGTGAAGGAGCTTTGTGAGTTATAAATCAATGGGAGCAGTTTTAACTTTCATGGACTTCCTTTAGGACACATATGGTCCTGAGTGCTTTACTTAACCCAGTGAGTTCACGTGGCAGCCAGGGAGGTGTATGGCTCAAATTTTCTTAATAGAACCTGAAGAAAGGGCAGCCCGCTGACAGCCTTCACCTGCCTGCTCTCCCTGGCTGCTCAGTGACTGAGCATAGTGGTGCTGTTTGCACCATTCCAGTCCAACTCATACAATCTTTGCCTGGGGCTTTTGCATTGGTTCAGCTGAGCTGAGACCCTTCCAGGGTTCTCTCACTCAATCCTGGCTTCCTCCTGCTCTCCTCCCACAGGTGTCTGGACAGCATTGCAGTCTGAAGGCCCCATCCACCTCCAATTCCTCTGACTCCCTACCCCTCTATTCTTCACAGGTATTTCTCAGAAGACCTGAGAGGTAAGTTTCATTATTTCCCCCATTTTGCAAATGAGGCAATAAGACAGTGAGATGAAGCAACCTGCCCAAGATCTTGGGCTCCTAAGTGCAAGAATCAGGATTCTGTCGGGCTTCAGAGTCCATGGTCTTAACCACTCAACAATACTGCTTGGGTGACTTTTTGGCAGATTAACAAGAACTGACTTACTTTTTTTTAAGACACTGCTCTAGGTCCATATCATTTTGATATCACTAAGAGGTCATTGGGGAGAGGTGCAGGAGACAGAAAAGAACAGGCAATACCTGCCCTCTCAAGTCCTCACCCCCAATCCTGGGTCCACATAAGCATCTGAGGTGGGTTTAGCACTTTGGGGTACCACATGTCTGCATTTAGAGGGAAGGTAGGTCCTGACCTCCTTATCTCACCTTCCTCCTCCCCTAGATTGAAAGTCTTTGAAATTGTTTAGGATTCTTCCCTGGTAGTTGTGTGTGTATGTGGTGGGGAGCTAAATGATGAAACATATATGTTGCCCACTCTTCCATGTGCCACCTTCAAAGTCACCATCTAAAAGCCACTTAGAGGCAGCAAACATCTGCAAAGAGGAATAGTAAAGTGAATGATAGTATGGCAACTTTATGGACAGTGAGGTAGTCATTAAAATGGGTGGTTTTCAAGACTCTGTAGTCACATGGACAAATGTGTATGAGGTCATTGAAAGTGAAAAAAGCAGAGTGCAAAATTACAAAGATAACATAATTACAGCAGCTGAAACACACACACACACACACACACACACACACACACGAATGACTATAAAATGATTTTTTAAAGTCCTCCTATTTTACTTTTGTTATAGAATGTTCTGTGTCTCAGATACTTTAAAACTAACTGCAAAAAAGAAAAAAATTTCATTTGGAGATGACTTAAAAATATGTTTTTATAGAACTTTCAAGTAATTGGCTCATTTAATCCTTCTAATAGTCTGACTTATTCCCATCCCTGTTGGAGTTCAAGGGTTTAAATAAACTGCCCACGCTCACAGAGCTAGAAAGTGGCTAAGCTGAGACTGAGCCTTGCTCTGACTGGATCTCATGACAACACCCTTTCCATTTCATCACTTGATGTTGTGGGGACCAGCTGAGCAGGAGGCAGCTCCTCACTCTCTGCCTGGTCCTCCTGGAAGAGGTAGTAGTATCTGGGAAGGTCCTTGCTCTTTTCCTGCAGGCCAGACTAGGGAATAGAGAAGGACAGAATGGAGTCAAAGGGAAGATTATGTCCATTTCTAGCCAGCTGGATCTCCTGGGGCAGGAGTGTAAACAGCTTCTCCAAGACAGCAGTGTGTGGAGCGCCCATGGCTGATGTGGCACGACAGGGAAGAAGAAGCTCTAATCTTCCCTGTGCCCCATCAACTGATTCAGACATGAGAATGCCTGCTGGCAAGGTGTGGGAGTATCAACTGTCTTGGACCCCTCCTGGTAGCCATCCTTCATCCTGACTTCTACATATGTGTTTAGAAGTTTTCAGCAGGTAATATTGCCAGATAAAATACAGGGCATCCGATTATATATGAATTTCAGATAGGCAATCATTAAAAAATAGTTTTAGCATCAGTATGATACAAGTATTACATGAAACATGCTTGTGGTTAAAACATTTGTTTATCTGAAATTCAAAGTTAATCAGTGTCCTGTATTTTTATTTGCTAAATCTGGAAACCTTATCAATAGAGACAGAGGAACCTTAAAGCTGGGAGTCAATATGCCATAGAGGAGAGAACACTGCTGGGTCTGGGGGTTGTGGTCAGGATGCCTCACCCAGCAAACTCAACATGGCCTAAAGGGACTCTGGGCTTTAGAATCAGATAGGTATGGGTTTGAATTCAGGCTCTATGACTTTGGGCAGGATATTTTAACTTCTCTCTGTTCTCTTCTTTGTTCTATAGGGAACATAATGATCTCTATCACATAATGCAAGCTCGCTGAGGAAAGGAAACATTTATTAATATAACTTGTCTGAGTTCTAGGACTGGGCTAAAAAGATGTAAGAACTAAGAAGACTATACTTCAAAAACCCAAGAGAATCTGTCAAAAATCTGCTTTCATCGATAAAGGACTTAGGCAAAGTCTTGGGATACATAATAAATGCGTAAAAGACAGTTACATTTTTATATACCAACAACAAGCAAGCAGACAACCAAACAAAATACACAATCCCATTCACAATAGCCACACACACAAAAAATTGAAATACCTCAGCATTTTCTTAACCAGAGAAGTCAACGGTCTTTACAATGAAAACTACAAAACACTGTTCAAAGAATTTCAAGAAATGCAAACAAATGGAAAATAGTGCACACTCATGAATTGAAAGAATCAACATTGTTAAGATGTCCATCCTATCAAAGGCAATCACAAATTCAATGCAACACCCATTAAATTACCAACATCATTCTTCTCGGACCCAGAAATGACAATACAGAAACTGGTATGGAAGCATACATGACCACAAATAGCCAAAACAATACTCAGAAAAAGAAACAAATCAGGAGGCATCACACTTCCAGGCTTTAAACTTTACTATAAGGCTACAATAATCAAAAGAGTCTGGTATTTATATAAGAATAGGTACATAGACCAATAGAACAGGATAGAGATTCCAGAAGCAAAACCTCTATTTCTCAACCAACTCATCTTTGACAAAGCCTCCACCACCAACCACTATGGAGAGGAGAACCTATTCAGTAAATGGTGCTGGGAAAACTGGCTGACAACATGCAGAAGATTGAAATAAGACCCCTACATATCACCATACCCAAAAGTCAACTCTAAATATATCAAAACCTAAATGTAAAACCTCACACTATAAGAACCTTAGAAAATGCAGTAGTTACCTTTAAAGAAATTGGAACTGGCAACCAATTCCTGATCAAACCTCAAGTGCACATGTCATAAGAGATAAGATAATCAAATGGAGCCTCATCAAACTGAAAAGCTTCTGCAAAGCAAAAGAAACCATCAAGAGAGTGGGGAGGCAGCCCACAGAAGGGGAAACAATATTTTCCAACTGAATATCTGACAAAGGCCTAACATGCAGGATCTACAAGGAACTCAAATGTGTCAAAGGAAAAAAAAAACCAAACAGCACCATTAAAAAGTAGGCAAAAGACATGAATAGACACTTCTCAAAAGAAGATATACGGGCAGCCAACAGACACATGAAAAAGTGCTCAGCCTCAATAATCGTTAGAGAAATGCAAATCAAAACCACATCGAGATACCACATAACCCCAGTAAAAAATGGCAGTCATTAATAGAACAAACAACAACAGAGGCTGGTAAGGATGTGGAGAAAAAGGAACGCTTCTATACTGCTGATGGAAATGCAGACTAGGGCAACCTCTTTGGAAAGCAGTGTAGTGATTACTAAAAGAACCAGACTTTGACCTTTCATATGATCCAGCAATCTCCCTACTGGGAATATACTTGGAGGAACTCAAATCATTCTACAAAAAAGATACCTGCACACGCATGTTTATTGCGGCATTGTTCACAATAGCAAAAACATGGAACCAACTGTGCTGCTCGTCGAAATTGGATTGAATTTAAAAAATAGTACATATACACAATGGAATATTATGCAGCCACAAAGAAAGATAAACATATGGACTTCGCAGCAATTTGGATGGATTTAGCGTATATCATACTCAGTGATCTATCACAGAAACAAAGAACAGAGCATGTTCTCACTCATAAGCGGACACTGAACATTTACCATAATACTATAAGAAAGGGATTGGCAGTAGTGAGATACTGCCAGGGTGGGGGTGGGGATGGACACAACATCAATAAGGGTACCTGATCTCAAACCAGGCAAAGTGGGAACCAAAAGGAGGCCCAAACTTTACCTGTATGATGACCACTTGTATATCTAGTCCTGGATTTTAACCCACATCTTTAAAAGTAAATTAAATTAAGTTTTAAAAAGAACTAAGAAGACCTTAGAAATCATTTGGTTCAGCTTTCTTCAAATGGGTTTTGGAGTCTTTGAAAGGCTAAATGAGCTGCCCAAGGTCACAACCACATTGATAAGAGCAATGGGGCAAATATCATGGTTTCTAGATCAGGGCTCTTCCCAGGGTGGGTTCCAGGTTTATTTGTTTCCAAGCCTATGCCCAAGTAGGGTGCCTGGCACCCAAATATTAATTGGGTGTTAGATATAACTAAAGTCCCCTTGGAACTAAATAAGTCAATGACTATAATTTTAGGTGAAGGACTTTATCTGAAGTGGGAACCAGAACTTTCTCCCTTGCTGTGGGAGTTAGACAGTTGACTGTGCTCTCCAAGGTTTTTTGCCCAGCTCTGCCTTCCTAAGGTTTTTCTTGGAGACAAAATGTCATGGAAAACAAAATGTTTTCATCGTCTTCATTGGCCATATCAGGGAACATTGGATTTAAACTAATATTGTTGGAAACAATATTTATCTTGCATAGCAACAGGCATGCTAAGAGGTTACTCAGAGCATCTAGGGGTCTTGGAGGTCATGGAATTGGGTTCCTACTGTGGGCATAGTACTCTTCCCCCTCAGATGGCAGTCCTGCCTACCACTTATTCCTTAGGAAGCTCAGTGAAGCCCAGAGGTAAGCTACAAAGACCCTAGGAAGGGCATCCTTGAGGACCACACTTGTGTAGCGAGCGAGCACTATGATGCCCCTCACAGTGAATGCTGAATATTTATTAGTCACAGTAATGATAATCTTCCAAGGTAGAAGAAACTGTGCAACACTCAGCTCAGCTCAAAGGTTGACCCTGTGCTTCCTCAACAATCCTCACTTCCAAGGCAACATTTACCAGGCTCTTCTGTCAGTCTGTTCCTATGTTATTCTCCCCAACCATACATGCCTCTCCTCCCTCCATCCATTCATCAGTTCCAGAAGCTCACATGGCTTCTCCTTGTGAGGTGACTTTGTAGAAGTTCAAGACTTCCACTAGGAGAAGACCTATGTGGCTCAGAAGAGCCATTTTAAAGCCCTGCCCCCACCCTAGGGTACCCAACAGAATCTTAGCATAGAGTAGGATGAGCCCTGGGCTTGGAGTCAAGCCTTGGGGAAGCCATTTCTGCTCTGGGCTTATTTTTTCATGTAAAACAAGAAGGTTGAATGAGGTAGTATTAAGGTCTCTTCTAACTGGATAATATGTGACTGTCTGTGTGTAGGTGAAACAAAATACACAAACCAGTCTACATTCAGGTATGATGGAAGGCTGAGCAGATGCTCTGCATAGCCAGGAGGACTTTCTTCCTCTACCCTTTAGAACTCAATCGTGTCCCTTATTCATGGAATCATTGGCTCCACATATTTATTTTTCCATATGGTTACTGGCAGGTAAAAGTGACTCAGAGTTTTAGGGCTGTGGACAGCAGATGTTTTCCTTCAACAGGAAACATGGAGGGGTGTTTTCTTTGACTGCAATTAAAGCTCCAGTTGCCTCAGGAGTTTTTATATAGACATACACACAGATGGTCTAGTTATTCTGATGCTAAAAACTCTCACAATAGCATTTTCCCTGTTCTGACAGGTGAGACAGAAGTTGCAAGGCTGAGCTTCCCCCTGCTATAGCTCTGACTTGCTCTGAGCAAAAGATGTGTCTCAGAACTTCTGTGGGAAAAATCTTGCATAGTGGTTCATTTTTTAAAAGGAGCTATAGTGTGAGACATCACATAGTAAATCCATTTGAAAAGAGATGTCACTGTCTTTCTAATATTGGTCACTTTTTAAGTTTGAATTTTTGCGTCTTGAGTTTCTTGCAGTAGGTCTAGAGGAGGCTCACCTTCAGTGTAAATAGGCGACAGTGTGAATAGCATCACTGGGCTCTGATTTGATCCTGAGTGACAATGGAATCCCACCTGTGTGGAACAGCAACCTTCTCAGTCCTCATTTCCCAGTCCATGATGCTAACACCTGACTCCTTGGAGCAGTACACCATGGAGGACCATGGTGGGCAAGGCAGCTCTGGAGCCAGAGAGAGCTGTAGACAGCAGATGGTTTCCTTCAACAAGAAACATGGAGGGGTGTTTTCTTTGACTGTGATTAAAGCTCCAGTTGCCTCAGGAATTTCAAGTTCAAATCCCAGCTCTTCAACTCCGAACTGTGGGATCTGAGGCAAGTAGTTGACATGTTTCAGAGTTGATTTCTTCATCTATAAAATGAGGAAAATAGTATTTCATACAGCTATTGTGGGAATTAAAAGATATAACATATATAAAGGCCTAGAACCATGCCTGGCACATTGCAGGTGCTCGATGAATGTCAGCTGGGTAAGAACTGCTTCCCCTAATCACCACAGTGTGTGTGTGGGGGGGGGTGGGGATGGGGACAGGTCAGGCATGTTCTCTCTTCTCACCTAGGTGACATTCTGGTACCTCCTTGACATGAAGGGGTGAGCTCTGGGAAAGTTCTTTCCCTTCTACACCCAGGAAGGAGAAGTGGTTCTACAGGCCTAAGATCCCAGGAAGAGCAGATACTTGGAATGGATGTAACACATAGCCCATTAAAATGACCAATTAGGTGACAGAGTTGAAACACTGACAGCTAGAATAGTCCACACAGGCCTAGCTCTCATTTATCTCTCATGTTCAGCAGGGTGCCTGATACCTACTAAACACCAATCAACCTTTATTAAATAAGCAAAGACAAAGGGTTCACAGAATAATCTTAATTGAAAAAATTAGGACAAGTGACAGTATGATTACACCTAGGTCATAACTATATCTATGTGTATACATAGAGAAATACTTGAAAGGAACACAAATGCAACATTGTGAGAGAAATGCTATTTTCTTTTTATTTTAAAATTGAATTATGCTGTAAATTTATTTTAGTAATAACTATTCTAAAAATCAAAAAAAATCTTTTCTTATGAAGCATCAGAAACTGAGGCAGGGGTGTCTTGTGGGGGAGAGAAGCACAAAACTGGAGGAAGATCTTTTCCCTGCTGCTTCTAGCTGATCTTCTTGGGTAAATTCAACTCTCTGGGCTTCAGTTTCCAAATTGTAAAAAAGAGGGTAATAAGAGATTCTCCACTCACAGGACTATTATAAGGTTTAAACCAGGGGGTCTGTGAAAAGGGTCTGGCCCATGGTTACTGCTAGTTTTTGGTCATCTTTCCTGGTGGGTCTATCACAAGTTGGGACCAACCCTAAGCTTCAGCATATCTTTGCTGTGTGCCAGACCTTCAACAACAAATGACATTAGTGCACCTGCTAGAGGCAGCCAATGCTCTTCCAGGAGATGCAGTGGCCTCAGAGTCAAACTCAAGCTGTTCCAATTCTTGCCTAGGGTCAGCTTTCAGGGAAAGGAGTGAAAATATCCATTAAATCCAGTTGGAATGCCGCAGGAGGTGTTGGATAGAAAAGTCCATGCCTGCGAGGATGCACTCTGAAAGGACAACTTCAGCAAAACCCAGACATCTGGTGGGGGGAAGGGAATCACTGTGCAGAACAGAACTTGAAGACTGGTCTTGACAAGCAGTTGTGAGGCTTGTGCCCATCCAGCCTCTCATCTTCTGAGCTGGTGAGGAAGTATATGGGGAGGAAGGATTCTTTGAGGTTGAAAGATGCTTAGTAACCTTCTGATCCAGTCCCTCATTGCACTGAGAGGGATCAAGTTCAAGTAGGTGCAGGGACTCACTGGCTCATCTGTGGTCCTGGAACTAGGGTCCCCACTTCTCATCCCCATCCCTGGGATTTCCCAGCTGTTAACTAGGTCTGCTCAGTGTTTCTCATCTGATGGTATCTGTTGATGAAGCCTGGTAATCATAATTCCTTACTAAGAGCTATAGTGCCTAGGGAAGAGGAAGACCATTCAGAGTTGTGGTAAGTGTTCTTGAGAGAGATCACTGCAAAATGCAAGTAAAAGCGTAACCTCTTGGACAAGGTGAATCAAGAATCTAAACAAAATGACCACTTCTTTTGCCTCAATAGTTTCTGTTTCTAGGCATTTATTCTAAGGCAAACCTCAGAGATGGAGACAAAGATCTGCAGAAATGGGTGTCAGAGCACAATTTATATTTATAAAAAGATGAGAAACACCTGAATGTTCATCTGTGGGGGGTTTCTTAGGTAAAGTAAGATACATGAGGCAGCTAATAAAATAACACTGTGAAAGAATGGTTAGTGACTTGAGAGAAAACTCATGACAGATATTAAATTTTAAGAAACAGGAAAAAAAACTGGGTATGCAATATAAACCCAATTTTGGTTTTATAAGTGCTTTGGGAAAAAATGCTGGAAGGAAGCATACCATCATGTAAGCGATGATTAGCACTGGTTGTGTGATTGAGACTGTATTTTATTCTTCACACTTCCTGGATTTTCTCAGTTTTAAAAAATTAACATGCACTCACCTTAAACTCAAAGACAAATTGTCATTAAGAAGGAATATCTGGAATATTTTTTCGTGTTTCAGACACAGGGATGAGAATGCACAAGCACTGTGTCCCATGGTGTTGCCCAGAGCAGACGAACTCTTGGCTGGGGTTTGAGCTCCTTTAACCCCAACCCATATAGGGTATTGCAGGTGGTTCTCAC
>NW_007235827.1:0-508 GCF_000164805.1 Carlito syrichta | reverse complement strand
AACTTGTTGACTTAACTCGTTAGCCAGCAGGCTAGCCAGCTGACTTAACTAACTGACTTCGCTAGGTAGCCAGGTGGCTAACCAGCTGACTTAACTAACTAACTACCTATGTAATCTGCTGGCTTGCCAGCTGAATTAACTACCTAACTGCCTAGCTAACCTGTTTGCTAACCAGCTAACTTAACTCACTGTCATAACTACCTGCCCTGCTTTCTAGCCAGTTTAATTAACTAGCTTGCTGCATAGCATATCACCTGTCTATCCAGCTGAATTAACTCAGTGAGTTATCTAACTAGCCAGCTGTCTAACCAGTTGACTTAACTAGCAAGCTACCTACCTAGCCAGATGGCTAGTGATCTAACTTAACTAGGTGACTTAACTAGCTAGCCAGCTTGCTAGACTGCTGACCTAACTAGCAAGCTACCTAGCTTGCAAGCTGGCTAGCTAGCTGACTTAACTAGCTGACTTAATAAACTAGCTGGCTGACATATTTAGCTGACTTAACTCG
>NW_007235826.1:0-730 GCF_000164805.1 Carlito syrichta | reverse complement strand
TTCAGCTAGATAAAAGAACTGGCTAGCCAACTTGCAAGGTAGTTAACTAGATAGTTAAATAAGCTAGATAGTTACTTGGCTAGCTGTTGATGTCGGCAAGTTATGTCAGCTGATAGCCAAATTGCTAGCTGGTTAAGACAGCTAGTATAGACAGCTGTCTAGCAAGCTGGCTAGGTAGGTAGCTACCTAGATATGTCAACATGCTAGCCAGCAGGCTAGTTTGTCAATGCACCTAGTTAATTTATCTGGCTAGCCTGTTGGCTAGGTAGTTAGCAAGATAGTTACGTGAACTGACTAGCCAGATTTCAAGCTTAAGTCAGCTAGGTAAGTCAGTTGGCTATCCACTTAGCTAGATAGGCAGCCAGTTTGTTTAGTCATCTGGCTAGCCAGCCGACTAGCTGGTTAACTCACCTAGTTAAGTCAGCTGGTAACCAGCTGGATAGCTAGTTAAGTCAACACATTAATGCAGATGGCTATCCAGCTGGTTAGATACTTAAAAAGCTAGCTAAGTCAGATGGCTAGCCATCTGGCTAGCTAGGTATTTCAGCTAGTTAAGCCAGCTGAATGGCTAGGTAGGTAGCTAGCTAATTCATCTAGTTGAGTCAGCTTTCTAGCTAGTTAAGTCAGTGAGTTTAGTCAGCTGGCTAGACAGCTGGCTAGCTAGGTAGCAAGCTAGTTAAGTCAGCAGGCTAGACAATGAGCAAGCTAGTTAAGTAACCTGGGTAAGTCA
>NW_007235825.1:0-902 GCF_000164805.1 Carlito syrichta | reverse complement strand
TTCCGGGCCGGGCTCCACCGAGGACCCCTGCCCCTTCACGGCACGCCGGCTACCGCGGGGCCCTGCCTGGTAACCCTGGATCCTGTAGCCACAACAAACCGCTGGGCCCCGCGACATTCCGCCGGGACCCCAACTGCCAGGGAGCAGTCTGGATGGGCTAGTTTCAAGTCGGCTGGAGAAGAAGATGCAGAAATAAATGTGCTCGCCTCCATGAATGTTATACGGTCGTTCTTTGCTTTCTTATTGCTTTTATATTGACATAAAATTGAAATATAGGAAAATGTGCACAGGTGCAGACTTATGGCTTTACAGACTCAATCCTTGTAATCCTTTTGGTATCCAACCGCCTTTTCAATATATGATTATGTCCATTAACACATAAACTACCTCCTGTTAGCCTCAATCTATACCCACACAGTCCTCCACATACAGTCTCAGTTTTGATATCTAAACATTCATTATTTTAACCATTTTTCACAACTTCACAAAAATTAGGAAAGTCACCACGTGCTCGTTTTGTCTGCATTTTTGCCCTAAGGTGCCTGGTTTTTATTCAACAGTCAGCTCTGCTTCTTTTGTGTTTATACAACATTGTAACTGTTTTTGGAAAAGTGACTCATTATTATGACTAATTAAAAAAATACCTAAACTAGTTTTAAATTCTTCAGCCAAAGAGGCGTTTTAAAAACTTTCTGAAGAGATGTCTTACCTAATAGAGTGCAAATCCGATTCCTCAAACATATGTGAGTGTTCTCTAAAGGTCTCATTGTCCTAGTTTTCATTTGACAAATTTCAAATTAATGATTTAGGAACGTATGCATGTACTCTAGCAGTTAAAATACAGTGACATGGCTGCAATTACATTTGCAAATACAGAATTTGAAATGATGCTGTTGGTGACT
>NW_007235824.1:0-1227 GCF_000164805.1 Carlito syrichta | reverse complement strand
TGGTCCAGAGTCTCATTGAGGTTCAGGATCTCCTATGCTGATTTTTGTCCTGATGATCTGTCTAAGGTTGTGAGTGGTGTATTATAGTCCCCAGCTATTATGGTGTTAGAGTCAATGTCTTTCATTAGTTTTCCTAGAAGTTGCTTTATGAATGTTGGTCCGCCTATGTTGGGTGCATATATGTTTAGGATAGATATTTCTTGTTGATGGAGTGAACCTTTTATCATTATGTAGTGGCCCTCTGTATCTTTTTTAATTTTTGATAGCTTAAATGGTATTTTGTCTGAAATTAGGATCGCGACTCCTCCTTTCTTTTGTGTTCCATTCGCCTGAAAATTTGTTTCCCATCCTCTTACTTTGAGTCTGTGTGTGTCCTTTCTAGTGAGATGGGTCTCTTGAAGGCAGTATATTGTTTCCTGGTGATATTTTATCCATTTTGTCATTCTATGTCTTTTCAGTGGTGCGTTTAGTCCATTCACATTCAGACTAATTATTGAAATGTGAGAGTTCGTCCTTATCATGGAGTTCTTATTGAGTTATTGTTCTTCCACTTGGTTTTTTCTTTTTTCTTTTTCTTTTTTTTTGTCTTTCTTTTGGTTTTGGGGTTGGTTCGTGTATATTTTATTCTTTTCCCTGTACTCTTGTGAAGAACGTTGTTCTTTTTTCCTTTTCTTCTGTGTTTAGTACTTTCTTAAGTGTTTCATGTAGAGATGGTTCTGTGGCTGCATAAGTTCTTAGGGATTGGATATCTGGGAAAGATTTTAATTCTCCCTCACTGATGAAGCTTAGCTTGGCTGGGTAGGTTATTCTTGGTTGAAATTGTTTATCCTTTAGGACTTTGAAGATAGGGCTCCAAGCTCTCCTAGCCTGCAGGGTTTCTGCAGATAAATCTGCTGCTATTCTGATTGGTCTTCCATGGTGGGTGATCTGGCCTTTTTCTCTTGCTGCCTTTAGGATTTTTTCTTTTGTGCCTACTTTATTTAGGCGAATTATTATGTGTCTAGGAGTTGATCTTCTCATTTGTTGTCTTGCGGGGGTTCTCTGAATCTCTTGTGTTTGAATTTTTGTATCACTGATTAGATAAGGGAAATTTTCTTGAATGATCTCGTGGAAAGTTTGTTCCAATGTGGTCTCTGTTTCTCTTTCTGCCTCAGGGAGTCCGATTATTCTTAGGTTAGGCCTCTTGAGGTAGTCACTCATCTCTTGAAGGTTTTGTTCTGTCTTTTT
>NW_007235823.1:0-1639 GCF_000164805.1 Carlito syrichta | reverse complement strand
TTACAATGATAAAATCTTAAGTCAAAATAAGCAAAAGAGAGAAGTGCAAGAGGGAAAACAGATATATATACCAACTATCAGGTGAGAGAGAGACACAGGACTGGGAAGAAGTGAAAAAAGACAGGTAAGAAAGATTCCCTAAAGAATACTGATAGCTAAACAGAGACAGGCCAAAAAAATCAAGAAACAGTATAAGTCAGAAGGTAAACAACAAACGTAATCTAGATCAACAGTTTCAATGATAAAATCATAAGTCAAAATAAGCAATCAGACTAGAGTCACTTCTGTGATCTCCGATTCCAGGCTCTCCCTTTTGTTTTTCGTTGCAGCATAGGGGTGGGGCTTTGTCTCTTGTTTCACACTGTTGCCTTAGGAGCTGAGGTAAAGTTTGTTGCTAGGTGGGCGGGGCAATGGAAGTCTCTGCCTGGAGAATGGTGAGGCAGTTTAAGCAGATCTGTTTTTCTCCGCTTGTCTGGGTCCTCTGGCTTGGGGTCTCACGCTGAGTGCCTCAGCCAGGGTGGACCCGGAGTTCCAGAGCTCCAAAGTTCCAAAGGGCAGCCTCTAAACAGCGAGAGTGGCGCTGGGACCCTACAGAGTACTTCAGCCAGAAATGGAACCGGCGTCTCTGAGGGGCGGGTGCCCAGAGCCTCCCTGTGTGACCGGTGGCTTGATGCCGGGTGCCTGGGCTTGGAGACAATGCAGCCGGGGAGGGATCTGGAGGGGGCTGGGACCGGAGACTTCCACACACGAGTAGAATGGCAGCAGTGGGGGGAGGGGCGCAATATCTGGCCTTGCGTGGGACTGAAGTTCCCGGGCCTGCCCCCAGCGCGGTTGGTGGTGGGCTGGGGGATGGGGGTAGTGAAGTGATAGCCTTTTCGGGAACTCACGTTCAGAGAATCTCACCAGTTCACCTATGCCGTCGCCATCTTGCCCCGTCTCCCCCAATGCAGCTATTATAAGTTAAAATATAATTTAAGTTACTTTGAAATGCAAAAAAAAATAGATTGGATTGATGGATAGATAGATGACAAAGAAAATATAATAAACATTCATTACAGAATCTAGGTGGTGGCAAACATACAGGTCTTCACCATCCAATTATTTTGATTCTTACACATAGTTAAATTTTTTATAACAAAAAATTGGTCAGAAAAAATGCAGTGCTCTAGAGGAAAGTGTTTACCTTGTATGTGGGTAACTGTTCTCAACACTCACCTAGCCATCCAGACCCTGAGTTTAGTATGCACAGGTCTGTCTCTGCACTGGGTAGCACGAAGCCAACAACAAACACTTCCACGCTGTTGGCCATCAGAGACATGCCCAGCATAAAGAAGAGGGCCCACTGGAAGCAGCTGTGGCCACATTCTTGGATGATCAGCTCGTACTGCTGGGCCAGCTCCTCCGTGTTGGCTCTCCTTTCCGACTCCAGTTCCTGGCGGTCCTTGTACTCATTGCCCTTGGGCTGTCCCACCGTGACTATGCTGTCCTTCCCTTGGTTGGTGCTGGGGATGCCCTGGTACACCCCTTCGTAGATTTCATCCACTTCATCGTGTCCCTCAGTGTCCTCACTTGAGCCTTCATCATCATTGGCCTCCCTGTCATACGTTTCCCCAGGAGAGTAATAGTGGTCAACGTCTCC
>NW_007235822.1:0-552 GCF_000164805.1 Carlito syrichta | reverse complement strand
CCTCATCGATGAGGTCTCACTATGGGCCTGGGGACACAAAAATCATTCTCTGTGAACCTCGAAATAGCTGGCTTTGGCAATCCTCCACCCTCAGCCTCCAGAATGGCCAGGATGATGAACATATCGACCCCAGACACCCTGTTTAAATGGGTGTGGAGACAAAATCTCCCTGCGTGGACCAGGCTGGTCTTGGGCTACTGGTCTCCAGCCATACTCCAACCTCCCCCTCACAGAGTACTGGGATTCCAAGTGTGGTCTGCCGTGCCCGGCCTGCTTGTTTGTTTTCAAGCTAGGATCGAGGCCAGCTTAGGGGCTCAGTGTCATAATCCCAGAGCTTTGGGAGGCCAAGAACAGTGGCTGGCCCAAGCAGAAGGCCAGGACCTGCCCAGGCAACTCGGTGAGACCTCGGCTCTACCCTCCATCCCAAATGTGCTGTGCGTCATGGCTCACGTTTGTTATTCCTGCTCCTTGGAAGACCAAAAAAAGGCTCACTGGAGCCTGGCGGGCCGAGACTGCAGTGGCCAAAAGCAAGTCACTGCCCTCCAGCCTGGA
>NW_007235821.1:0-743 GCF_000164805.1 Carlito syrichta | reverse complement strand
GAATTATACATGGATTCTCAACTGTGCACGGTGTGTTCACAGAGTGACTGGCTTAGAGCCAGGAAAAATGGGATTGGGGAGAAGAAATGTCCCCAAGTGAGGGATGTGTCCCTGGCCTTTTTTGCAGAAGATCCTCATTGCTGAGTCGAAGGGTCAGCCTGCCTGGGACACATTCCTCCCCTCGTAGAGAGAGCAGCAAGAACGCAGCCAGGGAATCTCAGGAACTGCACCAAAGGGTGGCAGCCATTGAGGTGGTTGGGGCTGGAGGGTGCTGAGCATGGGAACCCTCGTATATCGGGGGCATGTGGAAGGACTTAGGGAAGAAGGTTTACAGGAGAATGGATTTCTCAGTTTACTTAAGTTTTCTTTCTTTCTTTCTTTCTTTCTTTCTTTCTTTCTTTCTTTCTTTCTCTTTCTTTCTTTCTTTTTTCTCTTTCTCTCTTCCTTTCTTCCTTTTTTTCTCTTTCTCTCTTTCTTTCTTCCTTTCTTCCTTTTTTCTATCTTCCTTTCTTCCTTCCTTTCTTTCTTACTTTCTTTTCTTTTCTTTTCTCACAATGTTGCCCAGGCTGCTCTTA
Source organism: Carlito syrichta (assembly GCF_000164805.1). Lineage (NCBI taxonomy): Eukaryota > Metazoa > Chordata > Mammalia > Primates > Tarsiidae > Carlito > Carlito syrichta. The sequence continues at coordinate 168 of NW_007235821.1, read as the reverse complement.
AACCACCCAAATCGGGACATCCTCTAGACCTTTGCCTCCCAAACTGCCACGATCACAGACTTTCCATTTGGTCGACATCCTGGTCCTCCTGCCTGGTCTTGAGCCCTGGGCCAGAAGTGATCCTTCTGCCATGCCTCTGGTTTTGCTTGGGATCGTGGAGGGGGCTTG
>NW_007235820.1:0-713 GCF_000164805.1 Carlito syrichta | reverse complement strand
AACTCAAAACATAAAAAATAAAAGGAAAGAAAAGAAGAGCAACCATTTGTGTATGAAGCTGGGATCATCATGATCAGAGATCATTGAGGAAGGAAGCTGCAGTCTTGGTCGTAGAGTTCCAAAAAGATGGTCAATCAGCAGCCAATCAGGCTGTAGCTTTGGTAGACCAAGTCAGGGGACCGCTGGAACCCGGGAGTGCGAGACCAGTCTGGGCCACCAAATGAGAAATCGCCGCTCCCCCAAATGCAAACACCGAAGTAGCTCAAGTTGATGTCCTCAGTCCCGCCTATATGGGATGTGGTGGCCTCCATCTGGGCTGTTCCTTTGAGTCACCTCTGCTGACAGAACGTGTGAGTCCAGGCCAGGCAAAGTGGCTCACAGCAGTCAGCCCTGTGCCCTGGGAGTTCGAAGTGGGAGATTGACTGAGCCAGGGGTTGGAGACCAACCCAGGCTTGTGTGCAAAGTGCACTCAGGCCTTCTGGGACACGTGGCCGAAGGTGCGGGATGTACCTGCCCGGTGGCCACCTTTGACATCTCCTGCAATGACAGACTGGAAAGTGGCTTTTCCTCTCACATCCTTGAGGGTGACTCCTCATGCTGGATGAAAAGGGGTGGTGGTGGTGGTGATTATTATTATTATTTGGAGTCGGAATCCCGATCTGTCTCCCAGGCCAGAGTGCAGGGGCACGGTCACAGCCACCATGGACAGCTCC
>NW_007235819.1:0-557 GCF_000164805.1 Carlito syrichta | reverse complement strand
GAGTCAGTTGGCTAGCCAGCTGGCTACTTAATTAACTCAGCTAGTTAAGTCAGGTGGCTACACAGCTATCTAGCTAAGTAGAGAGTTAAGTCTGCTGGCTAGCAATCTGGCTAACTAGTTAAGTCAGCTAGTTGAGACAGCCAGATAGCCAGCTGGCTAGCTGGTTAAGCCAACTAGTTAATTCTGATGACTAGCAAGCTGACTATCTAGGTAGCAAGCTAGTTAAGTCAGCTGGCTAGCCAGTTAGCTATCTAGTTACGCCAGCTAGTTAATTCAGCTGGCTATTTTGTTAAGACAGTAGTTAAGTAAGCTGGCTAGCCAACAGCCTATCAGCGTAGCTATCTAGTTTTTTCAGCAGGCTACTCAGTTCGCTAGCTAGTTAAATCACCTAGTTAAGTCAGTTCGCTTGCCAGCAGGTTAGCTAGTTATTAGTTAAGTCAGTTGGCAAGCCAGTGGGTTATGTAAGTAGGTAGCTACATAAGTCAGTTTTATAGCCTTTAGGTTATCTAGTTATGTCAGATAGTTAAGTCAACTGGCTATCCAGCTGTCTAGCTAGG
>NW_007235818.1:3195-6801 GCF_000164805.1 Carlito syrichta | reverse complement strand
CAGGTGGGGGAGTACCCCTTCCTCTCCCGATTACTCCACTGTCTCCCGCCTACGCAGACCTTTTGCTAGTGCGGCATGGATGCCAGTTGTGACACACGTGAGAGGTGTCTTTATGTCGCTGAAGTCTCTGTTGGCCTGGTAGGGGGTGGTGGCACAATTGTGGACCCTGGAACCTTGAAATGCGGGTTGAGGAGGTCCTCCTGCTTCAGCCCCCTACCAGCCAGGACTCCGGGGGCCACCATGACAGACCCGATTTTGGGGACTTCTCACCGAGATGAGGTCTGTCAATGTCTCCCAGGATCATCTCCTAAACCTGGGCTCAGGTAGCCTCCTGCCTCGGCATCCCAAAAGACGGGGCTCATAGCCATGAACCACAATGCCCAGCCGGGAATTGTATGTTCTGTCGTGGAGGTGAAACAAAGGAACGCCCTGGGATACAGGCCACTGCATCCCATGTACCCGGAACCACAGACACCACCTTGCACGATTCCAGTGTTTGCGTTCTTGGGAGTGACTAAATCTCATTACATGGCACAAGTTGGTCTTGAACCCCTGGGCTTCAGCATTCCCCCATCTCACTCTCCCAAAGTAACAGCCTGATTGTCTGCCGATGCACCATCTTTCAAGAACTCTAGGCCCTAAGCTGGGACCTCCTTCCAAAATGATCTCTGGATGTTCATGATGATCCCAACTCCATTCACAAATGGATCCTCTTCTTTTTCTTCCTTTCTTCATTTTTCTTTGATTCAGAGACTCACTCCATTGCCCAAGTTGGAGGGTGGTGCCTCGCTTCCAGTCATAGCATCCTTGACCTGACATGCTCCTGTGAGCCTATACCCTGCCTTCTGAGGAGCCAGAACAACAGGTGCATGCCATCAAGCCTGGCTCCTTTAGGATGGAGGGTAAAGACGAGTCTCACTAAGGTGTCCAGGCAGGTCTTGAGAGGCTGATCTTGTCCTTTCAAAGTGCTGGGATGGTGAGGCTGAGATCCAGAACCCGGCCTTGATCCTTCCTTGAAAACGAACTAGTAGGCCTGGTGAGTCAGCTCATGTTTGGAATCCCAGTGCTCTGGGAGGCCAAGGCAGGAGAATGGCTGGAGCCCAGGAGCTCAGGGGCATCCTGGGCAACTAAGGACACCCTGTTTCCGCACCCATAAAAATAGGGAGTGTGGGGTCGAGGTACCCATCTTCCTGGCCACTACCGAGGCTGAGGTGGGAGGATCATCAGAGCCTGTGATTTTGAGGCTGGCTATGAATGTTGATTGTGTCCCTGGGCCCCAGCCTGGGCCACAGAGCCATACCCGGTCTCCAAAAACATCAGAATCATACACAGATTTTCCACTGCACGTGGTGTGTTCACAGGGTGACTGTCTTTAGAACCAGAAAAATGGGATGGAGGGATGTAATGTCCCCAGGTGAGGGATGTGTCCCATGCCTTTCTCGGTGGAAGGTCCTCATTGCCAAGTTGGAGGGTCGACTTCCTGAGGCACATTTCACATCTCGGAAAGGAGAGCCAACAGAAACCCAGCCAGGGAGCCTCAGACACTCCCGCACCAAAGTGGGAGCAGCCATGTGGGTGGATTGTGGGTGAAAGGTGCAGAGGTTGCGGGACCGTCACATGTGGGGGCAGCAGGGGGGAAGGACTGAGGGCAGAAGTTTTGCAGGAGAATGGATTTCTTTCTTTCTTTCTTTCCTTTCTTTCTACCTTCCTTACACCCTTCTTTTCTTTCTTCTTTTCTTTCTTCTTTCTTTCTTTCTTTCTTTCTTTCTTTCTTTTTCTTTCTTTCTTTTCTTTCCTCACTTGGCATGGTCTCCCAAACTCCTGTGATCACAGGCCTTCCATTTCATTGACTTCCTGGTCTCCTGCCTGGTCTTGAACTCTGGGCCAGAAGCAATCCTCTCGCTGATGTCTGCCTTCACCCAAGATTTTCTGAGTTTTACTTGGAGTTGTGGTGGGGTCTTTCTATCGTGTCCAGCCTCCTCTGGAGCTCCCAGGCTCCAGCCATCTTCCGGTCTCAGCCTCCCCGAATGCAAAAGAGACATGAGTGAGTTGCCGGCCATCCCTGAACCTTTGAAGGTTTGAGAGTCATGCCCTCCCTTTTCCCAAGGTGGCCCTGAGAGAAGTGAGCAGGTCCACACTGAGGAACAAGACTGGTGGAGGGGTGGGAGCCCTGGTGGAGACATACCCATTCACCAGGCACTCCACCCACAGAGTCCTGGCAGGTTACTCCAGTTGCCCTGTCCAGGGTCACAGGTCGAGGGAAGGGAGCAGACCTCCCTATGGGGCCCTGAGACGGGTGTGGAGGCCAGGCACAAGGGCTCACTGCTCTCATCCCCATACTCTGGAGGCTGAGGTGAGTGGATGGCCTGAGTCCCCAGGTTTGAGACAATCCCAGCACCTTGCCCAGACCACATCTCTATACGAAGTCAAAAAAATGAGCTGAGCTTGGTGCTGCAGGTCTTCTGTTTTGGTCACTCAGGAGGCCACTACAGGTGGATCACTGGAGCCCAGCTGGTGGATGCCCCAGTGACTAGAGTGAGTACCTGCACTCAGGCTTTGGGCAGCAGAGTGGGACTGCAACTCAGAAAAATACCAACCACCACCACAACCACAGGCCGGTCTGAGGGGCTCAGCCTGGCATTCCATACCTTCGGAGGCACAAGCCTGTGTATGACCTGATCTCTGGGTTTGACACAAGCCTGGGACACAGGGCGATACCTCCTCTTGGCCATCAAAACTAAGTCCAAAGATAAGCCAGGCATGGTGATGCAGGGCTGTGGTTCCAGTCACTCGGTGGGCCCAGACAGGAGGATCATCTGAGCAGGGCCAGTGGAGTCTGCAGTGTCCATGAGCATGCCCCTGCTCTAAGGCCTGGGCACCAGAGCGGGATTCTGACTCTAAATAATAATAATCACCACCACCGCCAAGACCACCACCTCTGCCACGCAGGGCGAGGAGACACCCACAGGAATGGGAGCAGAAAAGACACTTTCCCGCCAGTCTTCGAGGGTGGTTTCAAAGTTGGCCTCTGGGCATGGCTGTCCCACACCTTCAGTCACGCATCCCAGAAGTCCTGCCTCCACCGTCCACACTCATGCCTCATGCCAAATACACCTGTGAGCTCAAGGAACAGGTTATCCAGAGTTAGGGCTGCCATCGGGTGTAGAGCGATCAAGGAGGTCTGGCAATGCTGTGGACAGCCCAGTTCCGGTCACCTGGCCTACCTTCTTTGGGCAGAGGAAGGGACCCTTTCTCTCCTGATCACTCTGTCATCCCACAGCCATGGAGACCTTTCCCTGGGGAGCTGTGGACCCCCATCGTAATACACATTGGAGGTGTCTTTTTTGTTGCTGGAGTCTCCAACGGCTGCGCAGGGGTACGGCAGCAAAATGCTGGCTTCCAAGGCCTTGACCTGCAGGGCTGAGTTGGTCCTCATGCCTCGGCCCCCAAGCAACCTGGACTTCGTGTGCCACCATGCCTGACTCGATTTTGGGGTCCTCTCACCGAGACAAGGTCTGGTCACATCGCCTGGGCTGGTCTCTGCCCCCGGGGACTCTGGCAGCCTCCCATCTTGGCCTCCCAGGGCCCAGGACTGATGGCCGTGAG